>NC_135535.1:93198776-93291276 GCF_045843805.1 Urocitellus parryii | reverse complement strand
CTCTTACACAATTGTGCACTTCTGTTTCAATTTTCCACGTATTAAACAGAATCATCAGCCACTGCTAAGAGAAGATTTATCTGAGGCTTCAAAATGATAGTGTCTTTAAGAATCTGGGCCAAATGTAATTCTGGCCATTGTTAGTACCACTTCAATTTGATTTAGAGAGATTTTATTAAAAAAAAACTACAATATTATTTAATTCTTACATGGAAAACATTTGATGTAGCTTCATATTTCAGAGACAAATTTAATTTAATACGTTTATGTTGGCTGAATTCTTTTAGAGACTAGATGTATACAATCTAAAAGATGACACTTGATTTACTATTCCTTTGTGAGTCTGGATACTGGTTGGAAAGCTTACAACTATATGTGGCTGTAAGCCAGGTCTAATATGCAATGAAACTGGCCAAGGGAGCAAAGATAAGTGTAGATCATGGTCTGCTCACTTGACTTTCACTGTATTTGCGTAACCTAATTGTTTCCCAGTAAACGAAACCCCTTTTCCTATTGGGGTTGGTGTTATAGCTGGGTAGTAGAACATTTGCCTAGCATGTTCAATCACAGTACCAAAAAAAAAAAAAAGATAGAAAATTTCAATCAACTTTTCAAATACATCCTATTTCATGTGGTTAGGTTTTCTGAACTGATAAAGATAATGCAAAGTTAAAAACATTTATCTTGGAGACAATGTACAGAACACATCTACTATAGAGACTAGCTTATAGAAACTCCTCAATAAATGTTACCAATTAGTATCATATTCAATATGGTCCAGTTCAATTTTTTACTCTTCAGTGAAGGGTCACTTTTGTCATTAATCTCCTTTGCTCCTAGGCTTCTGTAAAATTTTGTGTGCTTTATTGCGAGTTAATTATATAGTCTGTATTCTTTGTTAGATTAAAAACCTTGAGAATTCAAATTCTGTCTAATTTAGCTTTGCATTCCACACAGTGCCAAGTGGAGTGTCTTGCTCACAATAGACATTTATTAAATGCTGATCAAATTGATTTGAATTAAACAAAGAAGCCACAATCTTGAAGACAATGTTTAAAATGAAAATTCTAATCTAAGTTGTTGATAAAAATAAATTTCAAAGCATATTAAATCAGATGTAACTTGATAATATTATTTAGATATTTTCACACTATTCAGACATTCAAAAGATTTATTATAGCATAGTACACAGGTTTGTTTTGTCATCTGTCTTCATGAACAGACCATAAGTTATTAGAAGCAGACTCTGAATCTCAGTATCTACAGGTCATTCACAGTGCCTAGCACATAGTAAGTACTTAATAAGTGTTTGCTACATGAACTGCTAAATGGAAAAATAATACATGGAGAGAAAATTTCATTGATGATTGATATAAATAAAATTATCTTTATGTAAAATCACTAGTTTTTTGAGACATATAATGGAGGCAAATAATGGAGGTCAATGGAATTTTCAACACAAATTAGAATTATAACAGTTCCCAGTAATGTGCAGAAATATTGGGATTTTTGTAAAGTTTGTAATAGTAAGAATGTTTAGGTAGATGATATTCATTACTTGTTACTATTAGGTACCAATAACAGCTTTAGAAGTACTATTTATAGTGGAAGAACATCTTGTTCTTGAAAGGATATATCTATTCCTAGTTATGTCCTTAATTTCTTAAGAAAATACTAAAAGGACAAACAGCATCAAAACTCAAAAGAACTAAGACCAGAACATGGGCAGAATTTCCACTAAGCAAATGTAGGATGATATTCTTGGAATAGTCAGGTTATTTTAATGAAGTGAACACTTTAACAGGAAGACACTTTCAGTTTTCTCATAACTGTAGGAATATCCAGAGTATGAATCAACCAAAGAGAAGGTCCTCGTGTTTGTTTTTGAAGAAATTAAAGGTTCAGTCTCAGACCTCCTCCATCTTTCTATCTGTCATCCTGCTCACCATTTGGAAACTTCATTTTCCAGAAATAAACGGGCAAGAGCTACAGAGTGGGACTACTGATTGCTCATTACATGTTGGCTGCTTCTTTCTGAAGGGGAGGTCTGAAGATGGGGACAGAGATATCCTGGATTTGGCAAGTTCTGGGACTTTTAGGTTGTCTATCTTCTCAATGTTTCAGAGAACCAGGCAGGAAGTAAAAAATAAAAAAAAAATACGCAGGAAGTAAAAAAAAATTTTAAAATGGCATCTTACCAGAGAGAATGCCTACTAATCACAGTAAATCACATGATCATCTGGGCAGCTTAGCTTCCTCTCTAGGTATTAGGTATAAGTCTGAAATTTTATTGTCATTGATTCATCTGAGAGTATGTCCACAGGCAACCTACCTATCCAAATATTCTGAGAGTCACAGGGTTTAGGAAGTACAGCATTCTGTCATTTGTAAAGAGGGAAAACAAAGAAACAAATCATTAAGAACCACAAAGTACTCTGAAGTAGGAAACAAATTACCATCTTGAAGACTCAGCAAAAGAGTATGATTCCAAAATTGATTTCTTGAAAGATGCAAAAGAACCTTTCTAGAAACTGTTTATCTGTCAGACCCAATAAAGATTCAAGAAATAGCTGAACTTTGGAACCAACCTAGATGCCCTTCAACAGATGAATGGATAAAGACAATGGAATATTACTCAGCTTTAAAGAAGAATGAAATCATGGCATTTGTAGGTACATGGATGGAGTTGGAGAATATCATGCTAAGGTAGCTAAGGAAGAATGGAGGGACTTTGGATTGGGCAGAGGGGAGGGGAGTGGGTGTGGGAATGGGAGGAACGGTGGAATGAGACAGATACTATTACACTATGTACATGTATGATTGCACCCAAGAGTGTGACTGTGGATCATGTATAGTCAGAAAAATGAGAAGTTGTGACCCATTTGTGTATAATGATTTGAAATGTATTCTACTGTCATGTATAATTAGAACAAATAAAAACAAATGAACCTTCAGGAAGCAGGATCAGCAGACAATAAGGAACAAGTGAGATACAAAATAGAGACAGAAGAAGAATTTCTTTTTTTTTTTTTTGGTGGGATTATTTATTTATTTATTTATTTATTTATTTTTTTAATTGATTGTTCCAAACATTACAGAGCTCTTGATAAATCATCTTTCATACATTTGACTCTATTGGGTTTTGAACTCCCATTTCTACCCCAAATACAGATAGCAGAATCACATCTGTTACATACTCACATTTTTACATAATGGCATATTAGTGACTGTCTTAATCTGCTACCTTTCCTAACCCCTACTATCCCCCCTCCCCTCCCCTCCCACCTTCCCTCTCTGCCTCCTCAGCTGTTGTTCAATTCTCTCCCTTTCCCCCCCTCCCCCTTGCCCATCATAACCTCTTATACTTTTGTGTATCATTGAAGGTCTCCTACCATTTGCAAATCCTTTCCCTTCTCTTTCCCTTTCTCTCCCCCCATTTGTCTTTGTTTACAGTTAGTCTTTTCCTCATGCTCTTCCTTCCTGTTTTGTTCTTAGTTGCTCTCTTTATATCAAAGGAGACATTTGGCATTTGTTTTTTAGGGCTTGGCTAGCTTCACTTAGCATAATCTGCTCTAATGCCATCCATTTCCCTGCAAATTCTATGATTTTGTCATTTCTTATTGCTGCATAATACTCCATTGTATATAGATGCCACATTTTTTTTATCCATTCATCTATTGAAGGGCATCTAGGTTGGTTCCACAGTCTAGCTATTGTGAATTGTGCCGCTATAATCATTGATGCGGCCTTATCCCTATAGTGCGCTCTTTTAAGGTCCTCAGGGAATAGTCCGAGAAGGGCTATAGCTGGGTCAAATGGTGGATCCATTCCCAGCTTTCCCAGGAATCTCCATACTGCTTTCCAAATTGGCCTCACCATTTTGCAGTCCCACCAGCAGTGTACAAGTGTACCCTTTTCCCCACATCCTTGCCAACACTTATTGTTATTTGACTTCATAATGGCTGCCAATCTTACTGGAGTGAGATGGTATCTTAGGGTGGTTTTGATTTGCATTTCTCTGATTGCTAATGATGGTGAGCATTTTTTCATGTACTTGTTGATTGATTGTATGTCCTCCTCTGAGAAATGTCTGTTCAGGTCCTTGGCCCATTTGTTGATTGGATTATTTGTTATCTTATTATTTAATTTTTTGAGTTCTTTGTACATTCTGGAGATTAGGGCTCTATCTGATGTGTGGGGGGTAAAAATTTGTTCCCAGGATGTAGGCTCTCTATTTACCTCTTTTATTGTTTCTCTTGCTGAGAAAAAACTTTTTAATTTAAGTAAGTCCCATTTGTTTATTCTTGTTGTTAACTCTTGGGCTATGGGAGTCCTATTAAGGAATTTGGAGCCCGACCCCACAATATGTAGATCGTAGCCAACTTTTTCTTCTATCAGACGCAGTGTCTCTGGTTTGATATCTAGCTCCTTGATCCATTTTGAGTTAACTTTTGTGGCTGGTGAGAGAAAGGGATTCAATTTCATTTTGTTGCATATGGATTTCCAATTTTCCCAGCACCATTTGTTGAAGATGCTATCCTTCCTCCATTGCATGTTTTTAGCCCCTTTATCAAATATAAGATAGTTGTAACTTTGTGGATTAGTCTCTGTATCCTCTATTCTGTACCATTGGTCTACCCGCCTGTTTTGGTACCAGTACCATGCTGTTTTTGTTACTATTGCTTTGTAATACAGTTTGAACTCTGGTATCGCTATACCTCCAGATTCACACTTCCTGCTTAGAATTGCTTTTGCTATTCTGGGTCTTTTGTTTTTCCATATGAATTTCATGATTGCTTTATCTATTTCTTCAAGAAATGCTGTTGGGATTTTGATTGGCATCGCATTAAACCTGTAGAGAACTTTTGGTAATATCGCCATTTTGATGATGTTAGTTCTGCCTATCCATGAACAGGGTACATTTTTCCATCTTCTGAGATCTTCTTCTATTTCTCTCTTTAGGGTTCTGTAGTTTTCATTGTATAAATCTTTCACCTCTTTTGTTAGGTTGATTCCCAAGTATCTTATTTTCTTTGGGGATATTGTGAATGGAGTGGTTTTCCTTATTTCCATTTCAGAGGTTTTGTTGCTGATATACAGGAATGCCTTTGATTTATGCATGTTGATTTTATATCCTGCCACTTTGCTGAATTCATTTATTAACTCTAGCAGCTTCTTTGTAGACCCTTTTGGGTCTGTTAAGTATATTATCATGTCATCCGCAAATAGCGATAATTTAACTTCTTCTTTTCCTATTTTTATGCCTTTAATTTCTTTTGTCTGTCTAATTGCTCTGGCTAGTACTTCGAGAACTAAATTGAATAGAAGTAGTGATAGAAGGCACCCCTGTCTTGTTCCAGATTTTAGGGGGAATGCCTTCAATTTTTCTCCATTTAGGATGATGCTAGCCTGAGGTTTAGCTTATATAGCTTTTACAATGTTGAGGTAAGTTCCTGTTATCCCTAGTTTTTCTAGTGTTTTGAACATAATGGGATGCTGTACTTTGTCAAATGCTTTTTCTGCATCTATCGAGATGATCATATGGTTCTTGTCTTTAAGTCTATTGATGTGCTGCTGGCTGTTTTGATGTTGCAATCTGTGGGAGAGTGGCGGTGTATCCTTCAGCAGAAGAAGAATTTCAATAGAACTAATTATGTAACAGGAAAGGTAAACCCCACATCTTGAAAGATACTGAGAATACTGAACGCTAGCAATGATATAGAAGGAAGAGTGGAGTGATGAAGAGGAGGATGAACTGAGAAACTATCATACAATGTATCAGGCAAGGACAAAAGAATGGACATTATAAAAGAGAATGTGATAGTAAGACCTAAATGGACAGTTAGTAACTAGTGTTCTTGAATAAGAAATTGACACATATCATCCAAAGCAATAAATAAAGATATGATAGAAGAAAAATTTCCTTATTTACCAGCTCATGTACAGATTTTATAGCTTTACTTAATTCAAGATACAACAATAAAAGAGACCTGTAGAACTCACCACCAAACCTGAATTGTAGGGGTAATGAATAATAATTTAAAAATTCAAATACCTAAATTAGAAGAAAAATAAAAAGAAAGAATTATTCACAAAGGCAAAATGTATCCAGTAGTTATAGACATTGCCACTAAATATTTTCATAGAATTAAAAAAAAATCCAAGAATTTTGAAAAAAATAATATTGTGACTTAAGAATTTCATATCCAAGTCATATGTTTTCTTGTATAAAAATAAACCATTTCAGAACGGTTTTAAGTGCATAAGTAGTTATATAAATGTTATTTACATAACTTTATAACTTTAATTTGTTTTAAGTATTTGAAGGTTGTTCCAAATTAATCTTAAAGAGTCAGATTTTATAACACAAAGATGGGAGGGTCATAGAACAAAAGATTTATGGGGACTTTCTTTCTCTGTGTAGATAAAAATGTCAGAAGCCACTTTATTTATTTGCAGTACTGGAGATTGAATCCAGGGCCTCTTGCATCTAGCTAAGGTCTGTACTACCAAGCTATATCTCTATCTCCAGTAGGATGATTTGTAAACTAGTATTTTCCTTTGTTTCTCTTTAAAATATCACCCTTTACCTGTTACCAGGAAGTTACATCTCATTCTTCACCTCATAGGTCAGATGAAATCTCTTGATAGAACCAATGACCTAAGAAGGTAACTAGTGCTTTTGAGATGTCTAATATACCACATTTACATGCCTGAGACGTGTATGACATTTTGTTTGCTATGCAAAGCATTGTACTGACAACTTTTTTTTTTCCTACCAACTTTTCCCCCATTAATGAAGCCTCTACTATGACTATGTTTTGTAGGTTAGGAAACAAAAAGGTTAGTCAGTGGTCTGAAATCCCAATGCTTGAGTAATAAATTTGAATTTGCATCCTAATTTCAAATAGGAGCAAAATGTTTACTTCATGATTTTTTAAATTTATGAGTGCTTCATGGATTTTCAGAAAATGGTACTTTCTATTTTTTCTTGGTTTTAACTTTATCATCAAATTGAAAAAAAAAGAGTCGATCTTTTACATCATTTAACATATACAACTGTTTTAATCTATGTATTGTTAACTCTTAAGTGTACAATTATTCTACATAAAGATATTTATAGCTAAAAGTCACATTTCTAATTTTTAATTAATAAGATAGTAGATTTGAATCTTTTATTACAACTTCTATTTATTTTAATATTATTTTAAATAAAATATCCCAGAGTTTTGTTTTTTTTTTTTTTGGAAAGAAATTTGAGGACCTATATTTTTGGCTATAGAGAAACTTTTTAAAATAAAATTTTATATAACATCAAACTTACAGAAAAATTGCTGGAATAGTAGCATTTACATAAATTCATCAATTATTTAATTATCACCTTATTTACTTTCATTGTCTTTCTCTCTTCATTCTCTGTCAATGTATTCTTTTTAAATTTTTTTTTAGTTGTAGATAGACACAATATCTTTATTTTATTGGTTCATCTTTATGTGGTGCTGAGGATGGAACCCAGTGCCTCATGCATGCAAGGCAAGTGCTCTACCACTGAGCTACAGACCCAGCCTGTCTGTCAATGTATTCTGTGATGAAGAATTCATTGGAGATTGGAGATTTTATGCCTTGCCCTTAAATATGAAAAAAAAGAGTAAAGCTCAATCTTGACATTTTTATAAGTAATTAAAATCCATCTATGAAAGTCAGAAAATTTAACATTGATAAAATATCATTATCTAATCCAAAGTGTGTACACAAATTTTGTCAATTGTTCCATTAAGGTGCTTTAACAGCAGTCCTTTTCCTGTCCCCATTTAGGATACAGTTGAGGATCATGTATTGTATTTAGTTGCCATATGTCCTCCTCTAAAAATTTTTTTTTATGGTACTGGGGATTAAACCCAGGGCATGGCACAAGCTAGGCAAATGCTGTACCACTGTGCCACATTCCTAGCACTTTTTATTTTATTTTGAGATAGGGTCTCACTGAATTGCCCAGGCTGGTATTAGACTTGCAATCATCTTGCCTCAGCCTCCTGTGCCGCAGTCTGGCTGGGCACAATTCAGGAGCCACTTGTCAAAAGAAACAAACTTTATTTTTAGAACCACACAGGCCAAACAAAACAGCTCCTCAGGAAAAACCCTCAGAGCCCAACTGCCACCACCGGCTTCCCACAAGCCTCTCTCTCAACCACCAGCCTCTCCCCCTCCCACAATCCTCCTGCTCTTGAGGCTGATTGGCTGGGTCACATGGACGGAGCCAAAAAAAGTCCCCCAATGAGCAGCTCCGTGGTCTGAAAGGGCAGGGAAACAGCCCAATGAGCATCACCGCAGAGGAGCCAATCAGCTAGATGTTGCTGGGGCCGCTGTGAGCCAATCATCAGCAGGCAGCTGGAAGTTTGCTGGCAGCTAGAAGTTTGCTGGGGCCCCTTGGGCTGTGGCTCTCAACACTCCTGAGCAGTTGGGTTTACAGGTATGAATCTCATCCTTATTTATGAAAAGCTTTGAAGTCCAAAACCATTTCTTCTCATGGTCAGTGAAGTTTGCAAGCGGACTACTAGATCCCCACACTGGTTTACCTGGTGAACACTGCAAAACAGTTTTTTCTGTTCCCACAATGTTCTTATTGACTCATAACCTGGGGAAGGGATTTCTCTTTTGTTTGTTTTGTTCTTAAATCTAGCAGATGGGCATAGTGGTGCATGCCTACAATCCCAGATACTAGGAGTCTGAACGGGATAACAAGCTCAAGGACAACCTGGCAACTTATGGAGATCTAGTCTCAAAATAAAAAAATAAAAAGGGCTGAGAATGTAGCTCAGTGATAGAACAGCCCTGGGTTCAATCGTTAGTACTGGAACAGAGGGCTGGGGTTGTAGCTCCATGGTAGAGTGTTTGCCTAGCACATGTAAGGCACTGGGTTTCCTCCTCAGCACCACCTAAAAATAAATAAATAAATAACATAAAGGTATTGTGTCCATCTACAAATATATATATATATTTTAAATAGGCTTGAGTACTGCAAAAGAAACTCAAAGTCGTAAATCTGGTGATTAGCTAGGTTTGGAATTACTGAGGTCAATCAATGGCAAACTTGGAGAAGATTCTGCTGAACTTAGCCAAAGCAGCAGCATTAGAAGAGAGAGGAGGAAGAGGAATGAAAGAGGAATCAGGGAGACATAGGAGGTGAGAACTTTTCCACAGATACTGAGGAATGTTATTCTGAAGCACAGCTAGTAAAGAAGATAACTCTGGAAAGAGTAAAACAAAAAAAGATTCAAGAAAGCAAATTGTTTCTTGAAAAATTTTGACCTATTCTGCAAGAAAACATTTCTGTGATCATGTAGATTTGAAGAACAATATTAATCCAGATTCTTTCTCACAACCTTTCATATATAAATATTTATCCTAAATCTACAAAATTACAAAGCATTTACCCAATTTGGGAATCATATCATTCTTTTTTTTGAGGAATCCTTGTGCTACAGGTGGTTTGTACCTGATTTGTCCCCCTGAGAGTTCACGTGTTAGAGGCTTGGTTCCCAAGATGGCAATACTGGTACGTGGTGTGGCCCTGTGGGAGGTACTTAGGTTAACTGGGGTATTCTCTAGTCTGGCTTTCTGTCCTGTAATATGGTGTCTTCCTTTCACATATGCTTTTGCCTTGATGTCATCTGTTATTAGTCCCTTACCAAAGGCCAGATCTTGGACTTTAAGCCTCTCAAAATGTTAACTAAATAACTTCCTTTCTTTATAAAGTTAAGTGGCTTTAGGTATTTTGTAAAGAAATGAAAAAATGGACATATAGCTTTACATATTATTTTATTATCTAAATTACTTTAGATGTTGCATTAAATTTTGAAAAACTGAACCACGTAACTCAGGTAAGTTTTTTAAAAAGACTTTCACGAGGAAAAAGTTATCAGGAAATTTATTTTTTCTACCTTCCTTAGTTTAGAATTATATCTAAGAACAGCTAATACTACCAACAAAGACACATATAGAATAATGGTGACTGACAAATGATTGACAAAGAACCATACAAATGACTAATAGTAATGAAGATGATGGTTAGCTAAATCAAATAAAATGTGCGTTGAGGCAAAAAGTGCATGATGTTGGGCTCTTTATGGCTGGAGATTATTTGACTTAACTTTCTTCGCTAGAAGATAGAGATTAATATTAATTTTTAAAAACTTTGCATAAAATCTCCTTTATGTCCCTTTTGAGTTTTCATGGTTTTGAACATTCCATGAAGGTAAAAGAAAAAAATAAATCCAATAAAGTCTTAAAGGACTAGTTTAGTTAATTTTAAAAAAAAGTTACTCCTCCACTATGGAATAATAGAGTTGTTCCTATGGAACAATGTCATTAAAAAAAAAAATTAAAAGAGGTTCCACCATTCCCCAGCTTATCTCTATAATTATAGTTTAAGAAAAAATATATTTTATGCTATTTATTTGTATTTATTTACATTAGTAACATATCATAAGATACTATAGAAATTGAGAAGCAGCTTTGGGTTGATTGTACTCACCCAGATGCATTTCTACTTTTTATGCAATGGCTGAGGTGACCCATGTAGATACATTCAGCTAGGAGTAGGCAGGGGCTGGAAAAGACATGTCGGCTCCTTATCCTCTAGGGTCTTCCTTCCATAGAATTCCCCTTTAGCTTGAGATTTTTCATTGCATGGCAGTTAGTCTCTAAGAAAAAATTTTCTAAGACAAGCTGCAGTGTGCAAGAATTTATCAAGCCTCTACTCGTACCACACTGGTCACTGTCCCATGGAACAAAGCATGTCATATGACCAAGCTAGAATCAGAAAGAACTGGAGGGTGAACACTATATGAGGTGGTGCTTTGGGGGCCATCAGTGTCATAGTCCGCCCCAGAAGAAGAAATTAGATTCATTTCTGTCTGTGTTGACCAATAATTTGCATCTGATCATCCATCTAGGTGAGGACAGAAGACAGAAGTAAAGAAGACGGGTATATTTATAAAAGTACTTAGAAATACTTTTTGGAACACATAAATTTTGTGACTAATGAAATTAATTTCCTAATTGGAATCACTTATGATTTGAGTAGACAAGATTAAGAACTGCGAATTGAGCTGTTTCTAATATGTTAGCTACTAAAATTAATACCATAGCTAATATCATAGTGCAATAAAACAGGAACTTTGGGCTAGGAAATAGGGTACACACAACTGTCATTAAGCTGTGTGACTTTTAGAGTGCCATTTAAAATTTTAAGACCCCATTATATATTAAAGCAAATGTCTTGAACTATATTACTTCTTAACACCATTTTAGCTCTAAAAATTTCCATATCTTTAAAAATTCTTAAAATAGTATTTGAAACTCACAAAAATCAAAACGTAACAGAAATTTCCTTACTAGTCAGTGATGAATATGTAACCACTAATTTATAGTTATTAAGATTTTAACTCAACCTATTGGCTCCTTTTATTAGCCTGTTAAAATCTCAGTCAAAACAGACAGCACTGTCAAAGGATGTTTCTATGGTCTGGGTATCTATCCTTCGATGTTACCAGGTAGCACCATGATTAGAACTGAATAATAAACAAGGTTCCTATACAGGGCTGGAGGATAGTTAAATTTGCAAATATGACTAAATAAGAAGGGAAAGGAGGTTACATTGTTCTGCAGTGGTAGGAGTTATGGAGTGTTTGGTGATCCCTGCTCATCAGAGATACAGTATAAGAAATGTGTCTCACTTTGGAATTCCTCTTCCCCAACTTTCTACCTTTCCACCTGAAGAAGGTGGCTTGAATGACTGAACTTGCAGATCCCTTGTGATGTTCCCCTCCCACTCCCAAGCATTCTATTGTCTTTCTGGTCATTTAGTTAAACTTTTCTTTTATTCTTTTTACAAACAAACCGCCCTAAACTTACAGCAGTATAAGGCACTGGCTTGTGTCTACATATAAGCTGTTATTTTCATGATAGAAGTTTTGTTTTGTGTTTTTTTCCCCCAAAATCCACAAATAGCATCCTATTATTCCTTTTTCTAGCTCTCATTTTTTTTGCCCTTGCCTTGTGTATGTGACATCTTCAAATAAGCTCTTTCATTTGCTCCTTTTCCTACCTCCTTACATGCTGTGTACTTCATATTAACTGGTCCATCCTTTTGAGTATGGAAAGTTTTATATGATATACAAGCTTTATAAAGTGCTGTATGTGCTTTGGATTCACAATGAAATTTTCATGCAGGGATATTTTTCAGCCTTGGGTCACTACTATCCAAGTTTTCTGTGTCTTCCAGTTTCTTCAAAGCTGATTTGCTGTGGATGAAATACTATATAGATCTGTATGATAGAAATTTCCAGGGTGATAGATATCTTTTCCTACCCCTGGTGTCCAATACTCTATCCTCTAGCCACATGTGAACCTATAAGTTTAGTAATTTAATCAATTTTAAATTATACATTCAAGTGGTAACTTATGGCTCCCCTGTCATAGTAGTGCAATGGAAGAGAGAATATTTGCACTTTAAGAGTTATTTTCCTGACTTTCCTACACCTAGATTATTTCTTATACTTGGAATGTCCTGCCTTATTATCTCAGTCCAGAAAATTCTACCCATCATGATAGGTCTAGATCTAGATTTATCTTCTACAGAACAGACTGTTCTGATCCTCACTTTCTTGTAACATTAAGCATACCACTCCTCTGCAATTATGGCAAACTATTTATTGTGCACTACAATTCAGCTGCTTCCCCAAAGTGTGTTTTTCTCCATAATCAGAATTAAAATTCTCTTCGAGGTCAGAAACTCTATCTAACATTTCTTTTGCATTCCTCTTGGCAACATACCATATGCTGGGCACCTGGTTGCTGTTCAATAAATATTTATTGCATGGATAAATAAAGTAGTTTACATGAGGGAGCAGGGTGACTGGGCAGATGGTCCCCAAACAATAAAAGCAGCACTTCTTCCTACTAGAAATAATGGTATCTTTTGATGATTTTTCCTTAAGGTTCCAAAAAAGTCTCTAAATATGCAGTTAGGAAGCCTTGAAGGAGAGAACCAGTTTTGTTTTGTTTTGTTTTGTTTTTTTTGGAAATTTCAGTGTGTAGTTCGGCAGTGTTTCATGAACAGGCTTCTCTGTTTGATTTCCTCCAGTATGAAATACACCTAAAGCAGAATAGAGTACCAGAGTGAAATTTTAAGCTTTCTCTCATGTGTGTAGAAAGCCACATGGTGGCTCCCACCACTAGTGATTTCAGATCTGTCTAATAGTTCTGGTTTGACTTTTTACAACTTCTTAAAATGGTTGGCTATGTTATTTGTATATTGCATTTATTCAAACTACTGACATGACGACCATTACTCCTGAACTTTCTGGAGTGGGACAAGCAAACAAAATGATAAAGCAAATAACAAACAATGTAACACATTGCTAATGATTTAAAATCATCCTAAAAAAAAGACTTCAAAATATTATGTAAAATTCTCAAAAAGTTTGAAAAGACATGCCATTTAAAGTAACAATATAGTGTTACTAACATTTTTGAAAATAGTCAACAATGTCTAGAATTTGTTTATACATATGGCATGCATTTTAGATGTAACAGCCAGGAAAATCTCATTATTGTAGACTTCACTTGAAGATCTCTGAGGTCCCTTCCAGCTTTAAAATGCTGAATATAATTCAGAATTTATGATGATTTGAACTAGGCTAGGCTGAAATTTACTTTTGTATGATCTATGAAGCAAGGATTTGCTAATAGTGTAAACAAGGTTGCTTGAGGCTTTTAACCAAGCTGTTCTTAAAGATTTTAACACATTGTGTGATACAAATGGGTCTAACTAATTTCAAATGATACTCACCTATTTATTAAAGCATGCAATGAAAGTCTGTTACTTAGAAGTGCTTTTATTAGCAGCTAAGTTTACAGTTTGAATTTTAAAATGAGACATCTGCATTTTTATTAGAATCTATAGTTTATTTTGTTCTTAATTCAGGTTGGTTTCTGTAAGGGCAGACTATATCAATGTTGTTTTTTTTTCTGTAATTAGAAATGATTACATCAAATATAGTTGTGTGGGCTGGGGTTGTCATTCAGCAATAGGGCACTTGCTAAGCACATATTATGCTCTGGGTGTGATACTCAGCAGTAAAAAAAAAATTCACTTAGTTATTTTTCTCCCTTTTACTTAACTTGTTTTTTTAAATCATGTTGATATATTAAAAAATATATTTATTAGACATGGATATTATTTCAGTGCCAATTCAGGTGAGGCAGTTTATGGCAACCTAATTACTCTCTGAGGAATAATTAAAAATCCAGAGCTTCTTAAATTTGGCTGTAATTCTGATACTCAGAATTACAATGGGGTAATATAGAAATACAATGGGGTAATATAGAAACTATAAGATTAGATTGATTCCTGTAAGGTTTTAATTTTCTTCTTCAACGTATTTGTGATCCAAATTTGCTTTTACTGATGCTAAAACAATTCTTTGTGCACTAAGGCTAAGAATTATTATTTACTGTAGAACTGAGATTTTACTCTAGACAACAGGGCTTGACAATATGCTTCACTTAAAAATGATAAAAATCCGTCTAAAAATCTGTACAGAAAATACATATACTGCATTATAAAAAAATGAATATAAAAGGATTAACTTAGTAGGGTCTTGCACATGGTTTAGAATGACAGGTTGAAAATCATTGAAGGAAAACAACTAAGGGATGTTCCTTATCACTTGTTACATGTTTACAAAGTGGAAACAAAATTATTACTACTGAAAGACATCTGTTTAAAAATCTCTATCTTGTCCCTTTGCAAGTATAATTTTTAAATGCCATAATTTTGGAGACTGTAGGCCAGATTCTACTGGGCATATTTGTATTAATACACAGGGATAAATAACTATGATAATGCAAAAGACATACAAATGAATGCCAAACTTTTACATCCATAGTGCTTTGAACATTGTAAAACTTAAAAAAAACACAAATTATTGTATTTTTTGGTTAAATAACACTTAATAAGTATCTAATGTACTCCTTTTTCTGGCCTAAGTGTTCTGTATTATCTTACTGAATCCTCACAAGAACCTATGAAAGAAGAACTATGATTATCTTCATTTAATAGGGGAGAAATTAAAGTTGTGAGAAAGAATACTTTGCACAAGCGATTCCTCTAATATGTGGCAGAGAAAGCATTTGAATTCGCATATGTTTGACTCTAAAAACCTATGCACTTGCCCTTCAAATTACTGTGTTTCTAAATAAGATTTGCATTTATTTTCACATCGCATCACTTGTACTAATTATCTTAATGCCCTGATCTCTCCATATAGTAAACATGAGTAAGTCACTAATGCTAAAAATGAGAGGTGTGTTTTGAAAAAGTCTGGAATTGTTATAATTGAAAAGGTGAAGATACTAATCTAAGGCATGAGGAGTTCTGAATGATGGTCTAATGAAATTTGAATATAGCTTCTGAAACTATTTTGCTCAACAAACCAAGTGAGCATCTTTTGAAATTTCATTTGGATCCATGTTTTTTTTTTTTTAAATTCCATTTATGTGTTTTGGTTTTTATTTTTAATTTTAAATGACACATAATGAGCACCATGTGACAGTTCCATACATGTATACATGGTGTAATGTTCAAAAGAGGGTAAATACATCTACTTTCCAGTATGAAATTCTTCATCTGAAGTTTTTTATACCAATGTAATGACTTCTTATATCTCATTCAATTCAAGGTTTCTGCTTCATGCCAGTTGGTCAGAAAGGGTAAATTTCACTCATTACTTCTTAACATAAAGAAAGTGCAATGATGTAGAAAATATAGTCTGTTGAAGAAATATCGGTTGCTTGAGAGTCCCAATATACAAGGCTTAAAATTCAGTGATCTTTAAAATCCTTTTCTGTTTCCTCTTTCTTCCTTTTTTAAAAATTTTTAATTTAATTTATTTGTTTTTTGCACTTTAAAGTATCTATTACTCACCTAAATGAAGACAACAACCGGTTCAGAGCAAGTTCTTTTTAATGTACCACTTTACCCTAATGGCATTTGGCTGAATGACCTCTAGTAAGTACTTGCTAGAAATAATCAACACAAAATAAAACTCACAAAGGTTATAAATGCTCATAAAAATTGTTATTAACACTGGGTTAAGAAAAATTACTTGTTAAAATATTTACCTATAATATTACATATGGAAAAAAATTGGTTCAGTAGAACAAGTATCCAAAACAATCAGAAAATATAAATCTGGGCTGTGGATGTAGCTCAGTGGTAGTGTTTATGCTTTACATGGACAAAGCCATGGTTTCAATTCCCAGTGCTAGGGGTTGGGGGGAAGCATAACCATTAATAAATTTTGATATGGGCAAAAATTTATTGGTCAACTTTTTCTCATAATATTTACATGGCAAATAACTGACCCCAATTAAAGTATTTTCATAAAAGAAAAGTTTCTGAACAAAGTAAATTAAAAGTATATAAGTTGATTATAGAATTAACTTGGGAAAATGAATTTACTCTAAATACTAATATCCCAATAGAAGTGTAAAAATTATTTCTCTAATAAATTGGAATCAAAGTATAAAAATGTCAAAGCTTAAAATATTCACCCATAAATTGGTGGTGTAAAAACAGTGAAGTAAAAGTATTTTGTGTATTTTCCATTCTAAAATCTTCTATCTATGAAACGAATTTGGTAATTATTATACTGTCCTGCCTACCAACTCATAAAGTTTTCATGAAAGTCAAATGAGAGGATAATTGTGAAGGTGCTTTTTTGAATAGAAAGTATTATTTAATGGCATTCAGTACTTTGAGCTGCCTGTTAGACATTTTTCATTAAATTAATGTCTAGTACAAACTAAACTTACATCATGTACTCAAAATGTTAATCTCTCTCTATGACTTCCCTATACTGTCAACGACTGTACAATTCTAGCTCTTCTTCAGTACCTGAGGGTTGAAAACTCAAAGTTCCTTTGACTCCCTCTCCATCACTATCACAGAAGTCAAGAAGCACCTGCTAATCAACCAGACTGTAGATGTTCCAAACAAATTGGTGTCATACCTCAGTTGCTACTTGGCTATAGCCTTATCCCATATTATATAATAGATATGTTTCCATAAATTTGCAGAAATTAATTTTTTTATAATTGAAATATATTCTATATGCAATAAAATGATTTTAAGGAGTTTTAAAAAATATTTTGGATAATGAAAATAATTCATTGAAGAAGAATGAAAATAAAAGAAAACCAATTGAAAAGAGTGAAAAATTCATGTGACTCTTGATTTTTCTGTGCTATGTCATTAAAACATGACATTGGATTTTTTTTTTTACTCTTTCAGAAAAACTGTTATGAAGGAATGCCAAATGTAGTTCATTGAAGATTTGCTTCTTTTGCTAGGCTAGCAATTCAATGACCCATTGAATTAGTGTCATTGTGGTTATGTGGTTTGGTTTCCGCTTTATAATAAACCCCAAAGCTTTAAGTAAATGAGTGTGATTAATTGAAAGTTTTAAGCAGTAGTAAAACAAGTACAGAGGAGAAGGAACAAAGCATTATTCTGTCCTTTATATGTGAGGCAGTGCAGATGACATTTAAAATATAACTGGAAGAAGCAACTGAATTATAGTGACCATAACTTAGCTGTGTGATCAATTTTATTTTCAGTGGTTCTTGAAATGCAATAATAAAACTTAGTAGAACAAATCCTGATGCCTATGATAATTGTGGAAAGTATTTAATTTCATTGCAAGGAAAAGAGATATATTTAATTTTTAAATGATAAAACTTAAAAACATGGTAATCATTCATATTATTAAAATTGTTGTAAAAGAGTTATCTTAGGCATATGCCTTCATATGATAGGAAGTTCTTTCTTTCTTTCTTTCTTTCTTTCTTTCTTTCTTTCTTTCTTTCTTTCTTTCTTTCTTTTTTTTTTTATGCTGGGGATTGAACCCAGGGTTTCTTGTGCTAAGCACATACTGTACCCTTGAGCCATACTGACCAGAAGAAAGTTTTTCTATATTGAATATTTTCTTGGGATGATTCTATCATTGTTATATAGTCTTTTAAAATTTCTGAGAATATCAATGAATTCACATTGATAAGATCATGATCAACTTAAATGGCATGGTGACAGTTCAGCTATAATGACTCATTATACATGAAATCTTTCCTGTGTAACTTTGAAATTGGAAGCTGATAGACCCATGTTTGGAGGATGTCTTTCTGTTTATAATAGAAACCAAAGCAGTATGTGGGAAATAACATAGTATATCTTAGTATAATTCTCTAAATATTTTAATAAAATTTGGCACTGGCACTAAGTGAAGATAAAATTTTAAAAAATGTAGAGGCATATATAGACAAACAGGACAAGCCACTTGCTATTAGGTTATGACTTTTAAAAGGAAATTGCATAGATTTCTGTATTTCTATAAAAAAGAAAATAAAAAAACCTTTTGTATTACTTATATAAAATAACTTTGGGCCAAATGGAATCAGAGTGGTACAAGCAGCACCTTGATCCTTAATGTCTAGACCATGTATGAAAAGAAACTAATTCACTAATGAATACCATCAATATCTGAACTGGTCTTAAGAAAACATTTATTAGCATATTAAGTCACAGTGTTATTTATAAAACATGGAGTTCAAATGTATCCTTGTGACAATGTTTAGATCATTTTCACCAAAACAGATGTACTTCTCTAAAAATGAATAAAAGTTTTAAGGCTAAAATTCTATTTTTATATGTTTTTAATTTAAATGACCATTGCTTCTCTGGGTGGTGACTGTGTATTCTAGATTTTCAAGATCAGACTAGATTTCTTAAAAATGTCTTTTAAAAAATAAAAATGAGTCTCTACATGTATAATTGAATGTAATTTACCCTTTAAATCATGTTTTAATAATTAAGGTCATAAAGGAGAAAGGAAAAATATCTATTATCACACCATATGTCCTGGATTTATATACAGAATATATGGGCATTTTATCCATCACCTAATACTATAGTATTTCAATACCATGCTTTCATTAATTATTCACTTATGTATCACTTAAAATATGTTTGAACTGTAGTTTCCAAGATCCTGAGCTATCATCTTCTGGTTGTACAGAAGGGATGTCTAAACCACCCACCTAAACTATTTGGGTGGGTTGAAAGGGATGGCTGTCTTTCAGCCTTGATTGATCTCTTTCTCTGTATCCCTCAATTCTTCTCTGTTTAGATTCCTATGCCCTTTAGGCCACAGGAATAAAAAAAATAAGTTCCAATGTCACTGTTTGTCTGTCTGCCCCTTTGTCATTGAGCTCAGGAAGGCTCCTGTTATTCCTCAAGTGAACTACTAAACTTCCTGCCTTCCCTATTGGTTTTACTTCCCAGTCAATGCTGCGTTTTGCTGCTGGCATTAGCTGAAGTTTGAGTTTGATGCAATTATTTAATACTTTTCAGTGCCCCTAACCAGACTTAACTTCCTGTTGCTCCAAGCCTCAAATGTATCCTCTAGTCAGGCCAGTTTTGTGTACCTCCTGTATGTTTCTATACCACATTTGTGCATCCTACTACTGCATTCTCTTTAGTTAAAGAAACTGGATGAAATCTTGTAATAAGCCCCTTTTGTGACTTTATGAAATGGGAACTGGCTCCACAGTTTTTTCTAAGCCCGTCCAGGGGAATTCTTTTAGAGAGAGAGAGGGAGCCCTGATTCATGAGCATCTGCTGTGTCAGCCACTTTTTTGTACCTGACATTACTTCTGACTGCACAGCAACTATGTGGCACAGGTCCTATTTTTATTTTATGAATGAAAAGCATTAGAGTGCAGAGAGTTTAACTACCTTGCCAGGGATAATACCTGTGGCTACAGAATGAAGCCCAGAGTCAACCATTTGACTCTAAGGACCAAAATCTTTACACTGTACCATATTCAAGTTCTACATGTGTTTCCAGGGCCAGTGGTCGCACTGCTAGTGGGCAGATCAGGTTAGAGGCTCTTTTTGCAAATTGGTCACACATAGAATTGGTTTTGATCTTTGTGAATTGTCACTGTGTTTTTTTGACAACATATTCTCTCAGACCACAATTATCTGACTTTGATATTTTTGTTCCAAGTGTCTATTGATTCCCAGTAGAGTCCTTTTGCAGGAACCTTGGGCCAGATCCTGTTTGGGTCTATGTTCCCAGGCCAAACCATCCTAAATGGTTGGCTCCTAAGTCACAGGTCAACCACAGAGCATGGGACATGCTAGTGAAAGGTACATATCTCAGGGACCAACTCAAACAGTGGATGATGACTTACAAAACCATCTTAAAATGTAATGAATATATGTATCCTCAAAATGTTACACAGGGAATCTGGCTAAGGAATTTGGGCACAGTAGATTCAATTTATAGTGGTAGGGAAGCTTTATTTTTCTTTGGAAATAAATATTAATATTTAACATTAAGCCCCCCAGGTGGTAAAAATACAGGGGGAAAGAAAGGAAGCATTATGTGCCCACTCCTTTGCCTTCACAAAATGTACTTGAAAGAGAAAAAGAGTTCCTCAAAGGCTTTATCTCTAGAATAGAAAATCACCACTTTGTTAAAGAGTAATATGGATAAAGAGCACAGGGAAATTGCTACACACACACACACACACACACAGAGTAAAAAAAAAAAAAGAAGAAAAAAAAAGTCTGCAAACAAAAGCAATGGATTCCAGCCTGTTGTTATCAAAGTGGATGATACTTTTCTGATTTTGCCTTGTTTTTCTCCTTCTTTTATCTTTTTCCTTGTTGTGTAATTTTTAACATTACCCTTAGTCCCTTGTACTAAAACCACTAAATATATAGGAAATATTTTGTATCAAACACTGACTCATAATTTGTTAATTTTAATTAATTATGTATTTGTTACATAATAATTTATTATGTATTTATTTTCCTATTATCGGACATTCCTGAAAGTGGACAACTATTAATTTAATGCTGAGAGTAAAAGAAAAAGCAACCTGGCAGATGTTACATTTTATTCTACTTCATTGCCAATTTGTGGAACTAAGAGGACATAAGGGGATATAAGAGGACATTTCTTAAACACTGTATTTAAGAAATACATATTTATTATATAAGTTTACCTTGCACAGAGTGAGCAAAATTTACATTGGAAGAAAAATAACAGTACTTATTTCTTTCCTTTGATACCTGGGTAAAAGGAAGGACACAGCTACTATCATCTACCAGGTGGGCTAGTGAACTTATTATTGTCGTGTGTGTGTGTGTGTGTGTATATGTGTGTGTGTGTGTGTGTGTGTGTGTGTGTAAATTACAAATAATCACCATACTCTATATAGCCAAAATTTGAAGTTTTATACAAATTATTCACAATATTTTTTCTTCCTTTATAACTTGAGATTTTTTTCTTTGAAAAAATTAATGATCAAAAAATAGGTCACATATTTTGAATTGTTTCAAACATTTGTGAGGACAAGCATATGTACAGAAGAACTCCTACAAATACAATTTAATGTCATATCCTAAAATTATTCAAATATATATAATGTACAAACATGCATAGTAGAACATTTCCACATTTTTAAATTTCAAAAGCACCTTTGTTTTTGCTGTAAATAACGTATCTTGTGTGGTAGTATGTCTCATATATAGTAAATTAATTTCTTATTGACATGTATGTGGGGAGGATTAAGATAAGTGAACTATATTGATATTGGGATTTTCCTATAAGTAGGGAAAACAGAAGGGAGTTGGGGAATGGGGTGTAAAATGGTTAATCATAGCCAAAAATAAGGACAGGATTTGAATGTGCATTAACATGGCATACATTCCTTGTAGTATCTTATTTCAACACTAAGATAAATATATGACAAATGAAAAACTGATGGTAAAACTGTATTAAAATATGGTGCATTTAGTAAAATAACATTTTATGAACCACTTACATAGACTTTCTGTATTCAAATCCTCCAGAAAATATCAACCTTTCTTATTAAATAAACTTATTTAAAATTTTTCTTATAAAATGTATTATAAATTATAGCCAGAATAAAAACGATATGAATTATTAGATAACTGTGAATGTATATAGATATTTCATTACAGGTAGAGGCAGTTTGAGGGGACTTTAAACACAGAGATATTAGAAGTCCAGGACAGGATTTTTGTATTTAGAGAAGTGTTTGTTTTATGTGTTTTTTTTTTTTATGATGGGAATAAGAGGAAAGTACTCAATAGACTAGGACCTCTAATATGAAATTTACCAGCAGTGTAAATAACTATTCCCAGAACAACTTTAGTTCTAGAATTTAATGTCATATCATAAGAGCTTCTCCTTTACTTTTGTAGGCATGTTATTATTTCCCCATATGTTGAACTTTCATATAGTCAGTTTTTTTTAAGAAGAATAATGCTATACTGTGTTATACATATATCAGAGGGAGATGGATACATTTAAGTGATATTTTGGAATAGACATATAATAGATATTGTCACATACTTCAGTGCTCAGTTTAAAGAAGGTCAACATTATTATTTACAAAATAGATGAATACATTACCTGTTTCAAAAAACTCTCATATCAAGTGTGATATTATTATTGTAATCTAAATTAGTGCAAAAAATTTATCAACATATACACGAGTATTTAAAATTTGACTTTATTTCTTTGCTGAATGTATATATATATATATAATATATATTTGTGTATATATATATAATCTTTCTGAAAAAGCTGAATTTAGATTAATTTCTCATTATGCTCTTACTACCAATTTCTTTTATTTTATTTGCAGAGTACAAGTCTGAAGTCTTAAGTGGGCTCATATTAAATTATATTATATTCCTTATTAAATAGATTTTTAAAAATGATAAGTTATGGGGAAAAATAAATATTTTTCCATAAAGGTATTTAAATCTAGATGTAGAGAAAAATATTACATGTAGAAACATTAGGGAGGTTGGTAATCTAAACACAGCTTCTTTTAAAAGAAACATCCCTATTCCAGACTCTGAGAGAAGGTACTTATTCCCATGCTGCATTCTTCTGAATTAGGAACAAATAGAGTAGAGTGAATTCTTGATCTTGGAGAAGCCAAATCATAGACTTCCATGCATCCCATTAGCTAGAATAAAAGGTAATTAAAGCCAAGCATATATGTTTTGGGGTGTTTGTATTAATAAGTGCCTCAAGAATCAACTCAGTTTATCAGAATTGCTACACCTAATGAAACCCAAAAGCTGAGTTCACACCTAGCTGTCTGTGTACAACCACATTCAAAGTAAAGTCTTACAGTAGCACAGAGTGAGAAAAAAAGAACAAAAACAAAGGCGGCCCCTAATACTAGAAGAAACTCTTCAGAAGTATGGCTATGGCTAATATGATGGACACTAGTAAAAAGAATATCAAATTTTTGCTTCTAATGTAACTAGAGCTAACTAAAAGTTAGAAATGCCCTCATCCCTAGCCTTTTGAGGGCTTTTCAATGTTATCTCATGATTCTGGATTTCTATGAGTTCTAGCTCTATCCTTAGTAAATTTTCTTTTGTTTAAGCTTGCTTGAATGTGTCTTTACACCCATTCAAACAAATTAAACTTGTTTAAATTTTTTTTAAAGACATGAGTGTGAGAAAGCTAAAAGAAGACCTTTTAGGTCCCCTTCTTCCCTTTATTTTTTAATTTTAATTTTTTTAAATTTTAATATTTTTTAGTTTTCAGTGGACACAACATCTTTGTATGTACATGGTGTTGAGGATTGAACCTGGGCTGCACGCATGCCAGGTGAGCATGCTACCCCAGCCCCAAACTTGTTTAAATTAAGACAAAGAATAACTCAAACTCAAACAATGCAGGAAATAAATGTTATAGGATCTTTCTGAATATATATATATATATATATATATATATTATACACACATATATACTTGAATATATATATTTTCTGAATACATATATATGTGTGTGTGTGTGTGTGTGTGTGTATATATATATATATATATATATATATATATATATATATTTTTTTTTTTTGTACCAGGAATTGAACCACTTGACCACTGAGTGATGTCCTAGCCCTATGTTGTATTTTATTTAGAAACAAGTTCTCACTGAGTTGCTTAGATTTTGCTGAGGCTGGCTTTGAACTTGTGAGCCTCCTCAGGAGCTGCTGGGATTACAGGTATGTGCCACCATGCCCAACTGAACATATTTTTTAAAACAACTGAATTTGATGATTTGAAAATTGTGTATAGTTTTTTTAATGTAGAAATCTGGCTTTAGGAGTTATTTTGTATACTTATTTCTTAGGTCAGTGATCAATGAACTTTTTTGTTTTAAAAGCCAGATTAAATATTTTTAGCATGGTGGGCAATACAGTATCACAACTAGTCAGCTCTGTTGCAGTGTTAAAAGCAGCCACACCCATTACTCAGATGATTAGGTATGGCTGTTTTTCACTAAAACTTTCCATAGAGACACAGAAATTTGAGTTTGATAGGATTTTCATACATCACAAACTATTATTTCTTTTGTTTATTTATTTTTCTGGTCATTAGAAATCTATAAGCCATTTGGTCCAAACAAAAACAGGTAACAGGTCTAAGTGAATCCATGCACCTTAGTTTATTGGGATTAAAAGCCACGAGTCTGAGATTCAAGGTTCCATTGCTCAGCTCTTGCTTCACAAGGGTCACACTGAGCAGGTGGCATTCCTTCAGGGCCTCTGTTTCCTTCTTTATAGTGAGATAGGTGGACCACGCGATCTTAGAGATCTATATACAGCAAGACTATAAACTTGACATTTAAATTAAAGATTCTAATTTTAAGCTTACATTCGTTTGATGCTTTAAAACTTATTTCCCCATATTCTGTATCAATTTCTAAGAAAATTTCTCTTTTTATCATTATGAAATAAATGAAAATTAATGTAAATATAGATAAAAATATGCACAGCCAATTTTTTAAGTACAATATTTGTTTATATTCATTTTTAAAATCAGTTCTTTGCTTTTATTTCAAGGTATGGGTAGTAATCTCTTGACGGTATTTTCTGAAGCTTCTCATTATTTGTAGTCTGTTCACAAGTATGGTGACCCATTGAGGTTTCTGTTGGGTCCAGAGGTTACAGCTTTATAATTACTGTGTTCATTCAGGTGACCATAGTGGACACCAGAAAACAAAGTAGTAAAGATTTAAAGACTTGTATCAATCTGTGTTTTTTCTTTTTCTTTTGGTGGGAGGCAGGAGTTTTCATTATTGTAAGAATGAGTTAAGTTCCAAAGACAGAATGATATCTGATATTTTTTAAACTCTCATGTGGTTTTTACTCCTTGTTCTTCCCAGTTTTATTATAGTTCAGCCTATATGTGACATATAGATAACTGGCAAGGACTAAGAGTACTGAGAATTTAACTGCAAAGACTACTTAACTTGATTTCCAAGCAAGACCCCTAAAATCACAAGTCCCGTTTACACCATTGAGTTTTCAATTTCATATACTTAACTATATTCTATTTTTTTCCTAGTAACAAACGATAATGTTTATTTATTTATTTTCACTGAAAACTATAAACATTTACTAGCATTATTTTATGTGTTATTTTAAAAGCAAACTGGTTAAAACTGAAGTTATACTGAAAACGTAACCTCACTTTTGAGATTCAAGAAATTGGTGAGAATTGGTTTTGTAGGCTACCATAATTAAAAAAATTTTTTTTTTTGGTGTGTGTGTGAACCTAGGTCTCTCTACTGAGAAGGTCATTTACTTCCATTGACCTTGTGGGACTCAAGCCCCAGAACTTTCCAAGCCTTTTATTTTTCAGATTGCACTTCTCCAACCCTTCTCTGCTCTAATCAACCTAGCATCCAAAATGGACTCTCTGTCCTAATATTTTTATTTTCACAGGTATCTTCCAGAACCAATGGGCTATCTTGAAATGGAATGAGCAAATATCTGTGGTAGACAACTTTTAAGTCCAAGCCCATTCTGCTTATATGAAGGAATAACTTTCCTGGATTTACCATATAGTGTTTTTTTACATTGATCCAAAAATCAACTCAATTCACTTATAAGAAGAATTATAAGGAGATCCTTTATAAAACACACCAGGGAGTACTCAATATGATGTGAAAATGAAAAGAATGTGAACTTCTTAGTATTAAATCCCTCTTGTACCTACGTAGTAGAAGCACTGCCCTAGAGAATGCACAGGATAATAGATTCTGGTGTTTGCTTTGAAGGTATTGGGTATGTGGCAGGAAATTCAGACTTGCAAATAAATAAATTTAATAAAATATTTTAAATGCTCTAATCATGGTAGTAGGTGTACAAAAATTACACAAAAGAATATGTGATTAACTGTACTGATTGGGACAGATTAGACAACACAGGAGACTATTGAGTTAGATTTTGAAAAATGAGGTTTCCAGAAAGAGAAGGCAATGAGAGTTTTGCACCAATACATGGTGACATGAAACACTAACCTTGAATTGTGAATAAGGAATTGGTCTTGCAAAAAGTTAAAGTTAATAAAAAAATCCATTTTGGAAATGGCAGTAGCCACTTCTGATATTCAGGGGATAGTGGCAGAGAAACAGTGGCATTGGTAGTGGGCAGCAATGTCCTTATTAGATTTGATTAAATGGTATGATCAGAGTCACTGATTTGTCTACCTAGCTTTATTTTGTCCTGCCATTTTCAGAGCTTCATTCCAGTGTTTCAGATCATTCTCTTAGTTATCTAATTTCCTTTAAATAGAATTTTTTTCCTCCCCTTTCTGCTTAAATTAGCAAGAGTTCTTCTTTACCTGTATTTAGATGCCCTGGCTCATGTAGTGGTAAAAACTGAGATTCTGATTTTTGTGATTCTTTGTTTTTATCATAGGTGGAGCAGTCACTTGGATTGTGGAGCACCATGTGTTGGGTAAATTGTGCACAAGACAATGGAAATACTAATGACCATTACTGCTTTATGATAAGAGTGTTTCAGCATCCTTTTATGAATTTGAGTATAAGATCAGGAGATAATAAATGACAGATAAAGGTCATATTGAGAGTATGTAGCCAAGTATCATGAGCCTAAAAAACAATTATATTATAGTGTAAAAAGAAAGGATGTAGAACTTAAGATGAATGTCCACTTTCTTCCCACCTGTCACAGTGCTTGGTACATTGGAGAAAACTGAGGAAAAGTACATGAGCATTTTGTGAAGAAGCACAAGATGCAGAATAATTTATTTAAAAAGGAATGAGATTTCAGAAGACACAGAGGAAAGAGTTGAGAAGGTACCCACAGGAAAACTAGTTGGCTAAAAGTATAGAGTTACATCAGAATAAGATAAAAAAGGGGTGATAGATAAAAGAAAGAGACTTTATTTGGCCAGTATCCACGTCTATGAAAGACAAGCGACATGGAAGGATTAATCAGATAGTGTTTTGTGATAGAATTCTGGCAGAAAGATCCTTCTGTATTGGGACAAGGAATCTGTGAATAGTGACGAGAGGCATTTAGAATCTCCTCGTAGTCAGCAGTGTTGCAACTGCTTATACGGCTCAAGAGAAAATTGGTAAACATTTGTTTTGTTTTTTATGAATACCTTAGACCAGGTTCAGGGTTTCTCAACTTTAGCATTATTGATACATGGGCCTGATAAATCTTTGTTGGGGGAATCACTCTTTTGCATTATAGGTTACCTAACAGCATATCTGACCTTGACATGCTAGAAGATAACTGCACCCTCCTCCAAAATGTGCCAACCCCAAATTTCTCCAGACATGGACAGCTCAAAACAGCAGGCTAAGATCTTCCATGGTTTCGGGAGAAAGAATGAAGTAAAATTCCATCTGACATATTTATGACAGCTTTCATTTAAACTTCTTGGCTTAGGGGTAGTTCCTGACCTTTGAAATAGAAAAGTGATATGAGAAAATCTAACTTTAAAAAACAAATTCTACAAATTCTCTATTGCCTAAAGAATAAAATTCAGGATTAGAACATTGGTGAATTTTTCCCAGTAATCACTTCTTTTCAACTCCACTTTTATATTTATCTCTCACTCAATCTTCCATTCATGGCATTTCCCCAAATATTCCTTATAATTTCTTACTTTACTTTTGCTCATACTATTGGCTACCTATTTCTGTACCCTCATCTTTCAAAGTAACCTAATTCTCAAGGCACATCTCAAGTGATATTTCTATCAATGAAGACATTTCTAATTTTATCAGGAGGCCTTAATCTTTTCCTCTTCCACAATAAGGAGTAAATACATTGCAGTTTTATAATTTTTATTCTGTTCTTCCTTAATATTGTTTATGTAGTATGTTTCTCTGGGGGTACATTTTCTTTCAAAGTGCATATTTAGTTCTTTATTTTCTTGTATTATATCACTGACTTTTCTTTCCCAATTGTTGGGTTATGTACTTCAGGGAAACCAGTAATATTTCGGTTGGATCTACTCGCCCAAAGAGGTAAGAAGTGAATTCCAGTTCTCCACATTGTCACCAATAGTTAGTATGACTTGTCTTCTGAATAGTAGTGATTTCAAAAGATAGTATCCTATTATGTTTCTATGTTATTGATCTCATAATGCTTTTAAGTTATTGAATTGTTATACTAAATATTTCCCCATGCATTTAATGACCACCTTCATATCTTGTTAATTGAAATTTCTGTTCAAATTTCACTTCTATTATTTTTAATTGTGTTATTTCTTTTTAAATATTGATTTTCGAGAGCTTTTTAGGTATCTGGTTACAATAATACATATGACTTTCTCAGATATATGACTTAAAACATTTCTCTCAGTCTTATTTCCAAGGATTTTAGGTCAGTTTAAATGTTCCTACATGTAAATAATGTTTTATTTTATTCATTTTTAAATTCCCATTTTGTTTTGTATTTCATTTAGGATAGTATTTATTGATAGTCTTCATGCTTTCTAATCCTTTTTTCTGCAATGTATAAACTGTAATTCATCCCGATGTATTTTTCATTGTGTACTTTGTATTTGTCACTCTTAAAAGTTTAATCTGAGTCTTATAACTGGTATTTATTTGTATAAATTTTATACATATAGGAGATAGATTTTTTTGTCCTCTTTTATGGGTTTTAGTTTCCTGCTTTTAAAAACACCTATATACGTTTTAAAATTGATTTGTAGACATTGTGTATTTTAATATTTTGGTTATTAGGTACTTTTGTATTCCTATAAATAGTCTCATGTTGTATTCTGGGACACAATGAAGTTGCTTTTGAGACATTTTATCCTTCCTAGCTTTGTTAGATGGGACCAGAACTGTGCTTAGTCTCCAGCCAATTATTTCCCATTGCAGAGGCATGGTACTCTACAGTGCCTATACTCTGTGTACTTTATGCTATATCCCATTAATTATGAGGTTCTCCAATTTGACTGATGGAAGCAGACACAGATTCTGGCTCCAAATAAGGTGGTTCTTGGATAGTTTTTTCACATGTATGCGCTGATAAGTTCTCAGTTGAACACTCAAGGGGACTTCTAGAGTTCTTCTCTGTGAACTTCTTCCCTCTTTGACACTCTACCCTCTCCCTGAACTCTCAACACCATCTGATCAAGGCATATGTTTTGCTGTGCTCTCAATGTATTCCCCTCTCTTTGCAGCAACCTGGACAGGCTGTCAAGACAGCAAACTGGTAATCACATGGCTCACTTTATTTGCTTTTTGTCTCTTAGAGATCACTACACTTGGGTGCCTGAAGGCCAGTCCCTTGAAAACTATTGTTTCATGAATTTAATGATTTTTTTTGTTGTTGTTTATGGCCAGAAAAAAAAGGGGTTTCCTTCCCTGTTTCTTCTTTGAGATTATGGCATGAATTTTGTACCCTTTTAAATGTTTTGTAGCTGTTAGTAATTTTACTGAAATATAACATTTAGACTATTAAATAATAATTTTGTGGGGAATACAGTTCTGTGACTTGTCTTTTATGTAATATGTGCATACTAATTTTTACTTAATGACACATTTGTTTTTACTTCCAGATTTTATAATCCAGATGTTAATTGTAGGTACTCATATTACTTAAAACACACAATAATCTTCACCTGAGACATATACATTAGTGCAAAGGGGAAGGAACTACATATGTGCTTTTAAGAGACAGAAAGGAAAGAGGCAAGGAAGAAGGGTAGAAAGAAGGAAGGAGGCTTGGAGGATTGTTCATCTTATAAAGCCAGTATGAGATTGAGATTTAAAGCCTAATTAGGAAAACTGATGCATATATGCAATCTAATCAGTTCAGGACTAAGATGAAATGATGACTCAGATACAATTGGAGCAGAAATAAGGGAATTTAGTGTTGATTTTCTAGGTAAACAAACATGGAATGACATGAAACTGTGAACCACAACATATGGTTCTTTTTGTCTATCTAGCTGCTTTTCTTCTCTTTCTTCTGGGTTACAGATCCCAGTTCTTGGGCCAAAGTGGACTAGTTGATCTTTCCAACTCTTCCTGACCTTTTGATTGCTCCAAAACAGTAGTGAGTTTGAAGAAAAATAAGGAGTCCATTCTTCCCTATTCTGGAAATTTGAGCCTTGAGCAGATACATGGAAATAAATAGTGGTTGATGTTGGTGCTGAATCATTTGAGGGCAACTTCTAGAGAAATAATTCTAATCTTTTAAGGACTTTTTCATTTCTTCATGTAGAATCCTTTGTATAAATTCCATTTTTTGCTTAGCCATATTTTACTTTCATTTGCTTGAAACTAGAGACCCTTATCTAATAGAGTTTATGATTAATTTAGCATTATGAGAAGCTACATTTGAATATATGACAAAAACTGAATGTAATACATAATAGGGATCAGATCACACAGGGTGTTTTGTTGTGTTTTGCTATGTGGCTAGGTATTTATTTTTCATGTTACAGAATTTTAAGAAATAAAATGAAGTCATTTCAAAGTTTAGTTTTCAATCAGTCATTCTGACAGCTGTGTCAAAGGTGAATTTGAAGAGGATAAACATTCAGATAGAATAATCAGTTAGATTTTATTTAAGCTAAAAGATATTGAAGATCTGAACTAGCTTATAAGTTTTATGTGGTTGCCAAAACAAATTACCACAAACTTAGTGGTTTATAACAACACAAATTTATCATCAGGTAGTTTCATAGGTCAGAAGTCTAACTTGAGTCTCACTCAGTTAGAATCGAGGTATTGTCACAAACCATGTCAGGAGACAGTAGAGTGAATATTTAAGTATTTGAAAGCAAAAACACCATCTTAAAAAACGTATATACTGAAATTATCATTATAAAGTGAAGAGAAACAAAAACTTTCCCAGAAAAAGAAAAACTGAGGGAATTTGTCATCAGTAAACCTTCCTTGCAGGAAATTTTAAAAGAAGTTCTTCAGAGAAAAACAAAAATTATATAGATCAGAAACTCAAATATATAAAGAAATGAAGATTATTAAAGAAGGAATTTAAAAGAGTAAAATAATTTTCTTATTTATAATGATTTTATGTATAACTATGTTCAGAATAATAATAGCAATAATGTATTAGATGATTATAATTTAAGGATAAGAGAAATGAATTACAGGAATGTTATAAGGGATGGAAAAATAAGTGGGATGTACTCTACTATAAGGTAACCTGTATTGCACTTGAATTAACTTAGCATTATTTGAAAATGGTCTTTGGTTAGTTATAAATGTATATTTCAAACAATAGGGACACCACTAAGAATATTAAAAAAAGTATAGTTGGTATCCTAGGAGAGATAAGTCATGTAAAATGCCCAATTAAAACTAGAAAAGGCAGAAAAGGGAGGACTATAAAAAAATCAACACAAAGCAAGTATGGTGAGTAAAAAAGCTACAAATATAGTGGATATTAATCCAACTATATCAGTAATTATTTTATGTGTAAAATATCTAAATATACCAATTATAATACAGAATGTATAAAAAAGACAAGACCCAAATATGTGTTGTCTAAAAGATTCACTTTAACATAGATTAAAAATAAGGGATGGAAAAAGACATTCCATGTTAACACAATTCAAAAGGAAGCTGGAATAACAATATTAATTTTAGAAAAAAATCAGACTTCCAAACAAAGAAAATTATCAGGGATTAAGAAGAACATTACATAATGATAAAAAAGGGGTCAGTTTTCCAAGAACACTTAACAATTTTTAATGAATATAAACCTATGCTAAGAGAGTATCAAAATACATAAGGCAAAAAAAGGGGGAAATGCAATGACAAATAGAAGAATTCACTGATACAGCTGGTGGTTTCAACAGTCCTCTACCTATAATTGACAGATTCAACAGGAAAAAATTGGGAAGGACATAATTGAACTGAATAACATGATCAATTAACTGAATCTATTGATATTTATAGAACAATGCATCCAACAATAGCAGAATACAGACATTTCTTGCTAACACATAGAAGATTAACTAAGATATACCACATATTGGTCCATAAGCAATCTTAAAAGACTAAAATTCTTATAAAGTTTTGCCTTAAAACAAAATGAATTTAAAGTACAATTCAATAACAAAAGGATATTTTGAAAAATCTTATCTGGAAGTTAAACAACAAACTTCCAAATAACAATGTGTTGGAAGAAAAAACTTCAAAAACATGTGTAAATTATCTTGACATAAAATGAAAACAAAACATAAAAACTTGAAGAATGTCCTAATTTCATTCTTCCTTAAATCTGAGTAATATTCTATTGAGTATATATACCACATTTTTTAAAAAAAATCATTCATCCATTAAAGAGCATCTAGGCTGTTTCCACAGTTTAACTATTGTGAATTGTGCTGCTATAAACATTGATGTGGCTGTGTCCCTGTAGTATGCTGTTTTTAAGTACTTTGGGTGTGGACTGAGGAGAGGGATAGCTAGGTTGAATGGTGATTCCATTCCTAATTTTCCAAGAAATCTCCATACTGCTTTCCATATTGGCTGCACCAATTTGCAGTCCCACCAGCAATGTATGAGTGTACTTTTCCCCCAACATCCTCACCAATATTTATTGTTGCCTGAAATTATGGCATTTGTGGGTAAATGGATGGAGTTGGAGAATATCATGCTAAGCAAAATAAACCAATCTCAAAACACCAAAAGCTTTATGTTTTCTCTGATATATAGATGATCATTCACAATAAGGGTGGGGAACACTAGGGAAGAATGGAGTTAGCTTAGACTAGGTAGAAGGGAGTAAAAGGAGCGGAGGAGAGGGGATACGAGGATAGGAAGGATAGAATGAAACAGACATCATCTTATGTATGTATACGACTGCATGATCAATGTGATTCTACATCATGTACAATCAGAAAAATGAGAAATTACACCCCATCTATGTATGATATATCAAAATGCATAAATGCATCCTACTCTCACGTAAAACTAATTAAAACAAATTTAAAAATTAAAATAAACCCTGTAGAATGCAGCAAAAGCTGTGATTAGAGGGAAATTAATAGCACCAATTACATGTGTTAGAATAGAAGAAAAGAAAAAAATTAATAATGTAAGCTTCCACTTTAGAAAATAAAGAAGAGCATATGAAATTATCAAGTACATTAAGCTATAATATTAATGAAGATAAAAATCATCAAAACAATGGAAAAGATCAATAAAGCCCAAAATATGTTTCTTTGAAAAGATAAATAAAATTAATAAGTCTCTAGGCATGAAAACCAAGAAAAATAAAGACACAAATTACTAACTTTTAAAATGAAAGAGAGGTCATCAATACTAATCTTGTGAATGTTAGAAGGATAATAGAGAAATAATTTAAATGACTGTATGGTCCAAACATTTGATACTTAAGTAACATGAACAAATTCTTGAAAGACACAATTTATAAAGCCTCACATAAAGGATAGATAATCTGAATATATTCATATCTATTCAATAAGTTCAGTACATAATAATCTTCCAAAGTGGTAATCACTAGGCTCAAATTTCACTGATAAGTTCTACCAAATACTGAAGAAATAAATGATATAAATTCTCTATGGTATCTTTCAGATAATAGGAACATAGTGAACACTAAGTAATTTTACAAAGTCAAATTAGCCTTTTTACTAAAACCACATAAATTATACAAAAAGAAAACTACAAATTAATATTTCTCAAGAACACTAAAGTCCTCAACAATATTTAGTGACTCTAAGAATTTAAAAAGAAGATAAACCATGATAATTAAATTTATTCCAAGTATGCAAGGGTGGCTCAACATTTGAAAATCAATTATGTAATCAATTACATTAACAGATTCAAGAACAAAACTAATCTGATCATATCAATAGATACAGAAAAGGCAATTGTCAAGATTCAACATTCTTTCATAATAAAATCTATTAACAAACCAGGAATAGAGGGGAACTTCTTCAATTAATTAAAAATAATCTATTTTAATTTATAGCTATCATTATCTTAATGGTTATAAACTAGATGCTTATCATCAAATTTAGAATAAGTCAAGGATGTCTTTTCTCACCACTATTGTTAAATACTGCACAGGAATTCCTAGCTAATTCAATAAAAGTTACATAAATCTGGAAGAAAAAACAAAACTATCCACTTGTAGATTACATGATTGATTGTTTATGTAGAAACGTATCAACAAATCAAAAACAAAAACAAAATAATGACAAAGCCTTGAAACTATAACAAAGTTACAGATTTTGTTATTAGTTACAGGGCTAATACACAAAAGTTCATGGTTTTTCTTTTATAAGCTATGAACAACTACTATTTGAAATTAAAAATATAATACCATTTCTTTAACTACAAAAGTTAGAAATCACTAAAACAAAAATCAAAGAATAGCTGAATACAAAGAGAGATATAAACTGGAGTTAATATTTGTAGATAGGAAAACTACACTGTTAAGATATCTGTTCTTTCCAACAAGAGCTACAGATTCATGCAATTAATCAGAACCCATCCATTTATTTTTTCTTTGGATATTGACAAACTGATTTTAACATTTATACGAAGAGACAATAGGTCCTGAAAACCCAATGCAATACTTAAGCTCAAAATAGAAGAATTGACATTATTTGAATTCAAGACTTACTATAAAACCACAGTTATGAGACAGTGTGGTATTGGTCAAAGAATAAACCTATAGATCAATGAAACGGAAGAGACAACACCAAAATAGACACACAAATATATGGTCAAGTGATCTTTGATTAAGGAATAAAATCAATTTAATGGTGATAAGGTTGTTTTTAACAAATGGTGCTCAATGAATTGAATATCCACATTAAAAAAAAGAAAGAAAAGAAAAACACTAGACATTGTCCTTACACTTTTCACCAAAAGTGATTTGAAATAGACCATAGATCTTACTGTAAAAAGCAAAGCTACAGAAATTGTTGACTGGGGGTTTGGGGATGTGATGAAGATTTTTACATATAGTAGCAAAAGAACAACCCATGACATAAAAAAATTGAAAAGTTTAACTTGATTAAAATTTGGAAAAAAACCACATAATGGAAGATGTTCTTGATGTATAGAAATAGACCAAGAGCACAAGATGAATAGTATCTCTTGTAAAAATGGTGGTCAAGAGGGAAATCTGTGCAAGGAGTAAGTTGATAAAGATCACTCAGGTAATCTCAATTTTTTCTTTTGTATTAAGAATTCAGGTATTCTACTTAATTAAAATATTTGTAGATTTAGTGCTAAATCTGTTTATTTGCTAGATAATTGGATGCTAAGTATAACCTCTAACTTTTTTTGATAAAATATATACAGTTCAGATAAGAAAAAATTAAAAAGAAAAATATGGACATGAGTTCAATGAAAGAAAAATATTTTTGCAGAAATTTATTTCAGATGTTTTTCAAAATCTTGTACCAAGCAGTTCAATGCATCTGAATTTACTTTTAATTTCAAATAATACATAGGCTGTTCTCAATTGTTTTCTCCTTCCCAAGATTATTTTCAACTTCCAGATTTAATTTCAGAAGTCTTCATGTTTTGATGTCAAAATACCTAACAGATAATACCTACCTGGGTTTAATCTGGATCATTGCAATATCTTGGGAATATAAACTGAAAATGGTCTGAAAATCTACATACATCAGTGGTAGTGAAGAACTGCCTCAAGAAGCTACAATATATGTTAGAGGAACCATACAGGTGTCTTTAATAATGAAATTACACAAACTGGTATATGTTATTTTTATCAAATGGATTCAGATAAAAAACAGATAATAAATGCTGGAATTCTAGAATCATAAAATAGGCAAAACTGTTGTCATTTATTTGCAATACTAGAAGCAGCAGAGGCACAGAGGCTCTAATGATTTAACATGTTAAATTATCAAAAATAACTACAATTTAGATTCGGGCTATGTTTTTGCATTGACAATTGAATAAACTGCACCCTGATATTTTGGAACTTTCCTTTATTCAAAATAAATATGGAACAATGAAAAAATTTAATATGGAAAATGATTTTATTTTCCTGCTGTCAGTATCTATCTCGCTATGTGCATTTATCATCTAACAATGTGTATGCATGCATTTATTTATCTATAATCTATCAATATGCATGTATCTATTTATTGTCTATATTTACCAACCAGTCAACCATCTATTCTTTTATTCAAGAGTTATCTGAAATGCACTTGATGATGGAAATTTTGTTTTCCTTCAACCATGTATACCTCTTTAAACCTTTCTTGGATCTAGGGATCTGATTAACTGTTTGGTTTTCAAAGGTCTTCTCTGTAAATAAAGTCAAGTAAATCTAAGTAAATGAAAGGAGTTCTTAAATCAACAGATCTGGAATTCGTAGGTGCTAATTGTCAACAGTGATTGTCTAACACATGAATAAAACATAAAAGGTTTGGTGGATGCTATCAACAAGCTTTGGATAAATCCAGACTGCAATCTGAAATTTTTAGCATTTTAGAAATTTCTTATTGCTTTAATATATCTTAAATGAAGGGAGAATGCTACTATCATACCAGAAGTTTATATTGTAATTGCCTCTTCCTATTTTCCCTTTGTTGTTACAGGTTTTTATTTTCTTCACTCAAATTTATATTATAATTTAAATTGTAATTGTATAGGTATAACCAAGTTTTACTTTAGATGCATAAAAGAACCCTTGATTTCTTTCATAATGTGGCCTGTTTGCATTTCCCTATGTTAAAGTAGTGACCTTGTAAGTAGTAAATAAATGAGAAGTTAAAGTTTGTTGGGCTAATGGAAATGCTTGTTTTAAAGGATTAAGAGAACAGTAATTGAAGACATTTCCAAAGTTCTTTATCCTCAGATTCTTTGACATTGATTATTGACCAATATATTTCCATTAATAAACAATAAGGGGAATGTACTTATATTTTAAAAGTAAGATTTCCCAATATTTGAAGTTGTCACATATTTTATTGCTTATTTGATTTTGCGGAAAAATATATTCCACCTCTCTCAAGTCTGTTACTTGACAAATGTTTACTATAATATAGATTTACATTGATCTTGGTTGTATTTTATGACATTTTTGGAGATTTCTTAGTGATATAATAGTGTAACATAGAAGGTTTTTAGAAATTACTGGATCAGAATGGTGGAGAGTAATAAATTCATGAGATTAATTTTATTCAAATTATATTTCAAAATGTTTAAATGGAAAGAGTCAAATAAAAAACTTAGCAATATAGCACTTTCTCTTAAACCTCATCCTTTGATCTCTGGGATATTTAACTTGGTTGACTACATTTTTAGCTTAAATTTGTCATGCATCTCAACATACTTTGATATGCCAATATTATAGAAAAAATATATTAAAATAGAAGAACATATAAATTAACTGGAATATTAAAACAATGGATTGCTGTACAGTAGTTAAAGAAAAAGATATGCATGAACTAAGAAGTAATTCTCCAAAAAGTTGCAAAAAAAGGAACAATTTGCTACCATATGCAAAATTTTAAACACATAAAATGAGATTATATATTGTTTATGAATCATTCATGCACAAAGAAAAAGCCTGGAAATTTACGCAAAATAAGGAGGTAGAAACAGATTATAAAGGTAAGAGAGAGTCCAATCACAAATAAGCCCCCCAAAAGTTATCAGACACTATTCAAGGGCACTGAGAGTGGAAGGATTTTCAGTATTTCAGGAGAGGTTCAAGGGCATGCTTGAGAAGTGAGGCATGTATTTTAGAAAGATCATCCTGGCTTCTGTGTAAAGAAGAAATTGGATGGAGAAAAGATTGGAAGAAAAGAAATCAGTTAGTAGGTTAAGCGTTAATCCAAATGAATAAAAATTGTAGCCTGAACTAGAGTAGTTTGTGAGGGTACAGATAGACAGATAGAGATACAAATGGATAAAGATATAGATTGATCTACTGAGTTTAATAGTATGCAAGGTGTACATATATCAAACATAGTACCCCAAAATATGTTCTGTATTTATGTTTTTATGTTGAAAAATAAATTTAATTGAAACAATAAAAACTAATGATAGGGTATATGTTATAGTTAACATCTAGAATGTGTCCAAATGTTCCTTGTTGAAATCTTGGTCCCCAATACAGCAAAATTCAGAGGTGAGGATCCTGGGAAGTAATTAGATCATAAGGACTCTGATCTCATGCATGGATTATTTTATTGATGGATTAATGTTTTGATGATATTATCAGGAGATAGCAGGAACTGTAGGAAGTAGAGTCTAATTAGAGGAAGTAAGTCACTATGAGTGTGCTCTGGAAGGATATATATACTGTCCCCAGTCCCTTCTTCTCTCTTTCTCTCTGACTTCTGGCCTTCCAAGGTGAGAAGCTTTGTTCTACCACACCATCCCCACCATTATGTTCTGCCTCACAAAATCCCATAGTAAAAGGGCCAAGCAACTATGGATCAAAACCTCTAAAGTTGTGAGCTAAAATCAGTCTTTCCTCCTGTATCTTGTTTTCCTCAAGTGTTTTGTTACAATGACAGAAAGAAAAGATTAGAAAAGTAAGGGGGACTTCAGTGGTACATAAGCCCCCAAAAGGAATTCAGAAAATATCCTAATAGCAGTGGAAAGTCATGGAAGGGCTTTCAGTGTTTGAAGAGGTACAAGGGCATGCTTGGGAAACAAGGTCATCACAAAGTAAATTGGTACCAAAAGTGAGACTGTAATTTTGACTTCTAGGACCAGTGATTTAGAAGTATTGGGAGGTGTATCATAAGAGGAATTTGGGGATGCAAGCTAGAGAAGCTCTAGAATGTTGTAAGTGAAGCTTAGCAGACTATTCTATGAGGAATTAATAGGAATGTGGAGAGTAAACACCATGCTCATGAGGGTTCAGATCGAAATGAGGATTCAATTTCAAGACGGAGTAGAGGCCATTTGTACTACACTCTGGCAAATAAGTTGTCGACATTTCGTTCTTTCCCTGACACTTTGTATGTGCCTATGTTTAAAGGTGATATACTAATTAATTTGGCAGAGGAGATCTCAAAGTAGCACAGCTTTCAGACTGGAATGGCTACTGCTGCATGATTTTGGCCAGGTTTAAAATGAAAATTAACAGCAAGAAACAGAAAGATCTGAAAAACTTAGTTCGTCTAGAAAAGTACATGTAAAACCAGGGTTACAAAAGGTATGTTTGCAGAACAGATCAGGGCCATCAAAAATAAGCTAAGCATTTTGCACAGGGATAATAGGAAAGATTCCTTAAGGACATCCAATGTACTGGTTGGACTTGATCCACTTTGGGCTCAAGGGTATAAAAGAGTAAACTTATTTGTCAGACTTTGCTTTGAAAAGAGAACTCCGGGCACAATTCTCTCACTGTGCCAGCCAGTATTCTAAGGAATAATTTCACCACACTCAGTCACATAGGCCCTCAGAAGCTATTTTAGCCATCATCCAAAGGGGGCTGGCTACTGTTTGAGCTAGCAGCAGATCTCAGCATCATCTATGTGGTATTGATTTTGGAGTCAAGTAGAAGCAAAAGTTATAAGATCATGGAGGTTTCTACAGAGATTAAAAAAAAAAAAAAAGTGTGCGAGTCCAGGCAGTATGTGACAGAATAAGGATTCCTGTGTATGGCCCATGAAAGGGTGACATATGAAGCTTGGAGAGAGAAGTTGAAGCTGCAGTGGAGATTCCAGGAAGTTACAGATATGAGGAACATAGAATACCTGCCAAGATACACATGTGGGCTTCAACTAGTACGGCCACAGAGGTGGAGTTGCCCATGCCCTTTGGGGCCCATAGTTCACCACTGTGTGCCCAGATGCCAGACATGGGGCTATAGTATTTAAAGTTTTTCCTGTTGGGTTTTGCTCTTTTAGCCAATCGTTCCTTTCTATTGTCTGTTTCTCACTTTTGGAATGGCAATGTTCACACCAGGCCTGACTCACTGTTTTATATCATCAAGTATGTAATTTTCTCTTTTATTTTGAAAGGGGCCCACAGCCAAGTATTTCCATGAGTCTCAGAGGAGTCTTTGGAATTGGGCTTCTGAGTAATGCTGAAAATGTTAAGATGATGGGGACACTTGGAAATACACTCAGTGTGATGGGCACAAGCCTGAGGGGATTAGGGACAGAATATTATAGTTTAGTTCTAAAATGTTCTCCTAAGGCTCATGTGTTAAAGGCATGGTCCTTAATGCAGCAATATTCCTTAGTGATGGCACCATGAGGGTTCTGATTTCATCAGTGGATAAATACATTGTTAGATTTATAACTGAATGGACCACTGGCAGGTGATGGAAACTGTAGTGTGGGGCTGAATTGGAGAAAGTAGATCCCTGAGGGTGTACTGAAAGTGTATATCTAGCCCCAAGCCCTTTACTTGCTCACTCTGCTTCTATTCCCCATATGGTGAACAGCTTTATTCTGCTACGGGTTACTCCCCATGATGTTCTGCCTCACTACAGTCCCATATTGATGGGGTCACATAACCATGGACTGAAGCCTCTGAAACTATGAGCCAAAATAAATCTTTCCTTCTGTAAGTTTTTTTTTCAGATATTTTGTCATAGAGATGCAAAGATGACAAACATAAGATATTGGAAAAAGCAAACAGGAGTAAAGGAAGAAAATCTGAAAGACATAAAAGGACTTAATTGGTTTGATTAGGAAGATGAGGAATGGGGAAGAAATAAGAATAAATTAAGCCACCTGTAATGTGATCAATCCTCTAAATCTAACAGTATATAAAAATATGAACTATTAAAATGTCTTACATTATACCACAGAAAATCCATTGGTAAAATCCAAGTGGTGGGGCACTCCACACAACAAAGCTCTTAAGCTCTTCAACAGATAATCTTAAAAGGGGAAAAAAATACAGTGTAGAGGTAGAAACTTATAAATCAGGGCTATCTGTGGACCACTTGGCAATTGGGAGATACTTTGGTTATCACAACTGGGAAGGTGCTATATTGATTGCTAGGGGATAGAGGCCAAAGATGATGATAAATGTCCACTTTTACACAGAATGATTGATCCCCTTAAATAATCATTGGTCTCAGAATGTCAGTTCCAGCTCAGAAACTGTTAAAGATCATAAAATACTTAAAAGGCATATCACCCAACTGTGATTTGTGGGTCTTCATATTAAAACAAGTACAAACAAACATGATATTTATAAGAGATTTTAATATTGACCAGATATTTGATAGTATTAAGAATTTATTATATTTTAGATATGAATATGTTATTACAGTTTATTCATTCATTCATTCATTCATTTCTGGGGATTGATACCAGGAATACTCTACCACTGACCCATATTCACAGACCTTTTAATTTATTTTTATTTTATTTTGACACAAGGTATTGCCCAGCTGCCCAGTCTGTCCTCTAACTTGTGATCCTCCTTCGTCAGTCTCTTGAGTCACTGGGATTATAGGCATGTGCCATCGGCTGATCTAGTATTCGAAGTTTTAAAACAATTCATATTGATATGCTTATTAATTAAATCACATAAGGTTTAGGATTTGTTTCAAAATATTATGTAAGGGTAGATACAGGGGCATAACTGATATATTCTAGGCCTGGATACATAAGGATTTATTATTCTATTTACTTCTCTGTATGTTTAAAAGTATGCATAATATAAAACTAAACCCAGCTTTCTGCTTTGCAAAACATCATTTGCTAAAAGGAATATAAATAATTAAATCTTTTCTTTTTTCACCCTCCTTGTCCTTTTTCATACTTCTTTTTTTTTTAAATTAATTAACGGCATATATGCTCCTTTAACAAATCATATTGTATTGAAAATTTCTTCATATAATTAAATTATTCCATAAACATTGTAAGGAGTCTTAATTATTTCCTGAAGGTAATATCTTTAATGTAGTAGTCTAGGGAAGGACAATGGTAGAAGAGGGGCATACAGAACTCATCTTTTTCTCCATGAAAAAGAACCAAAGTAATATGTGTGTCTAACTGCATAAGAAGGTGAGTCAATGTTGTTGAGCAGTAAAATTCAAATCCAGAGCACCCAAGACATGGTGAAATTCATATGATAAGGATAATAACATGATAAGAAGAAGCAGAGTTCTCTGACCTCTGGCATCTAGAACCATCACTAGAAAAGAGTGACCTGCCCTTTGAGGGGGTAAAGGTAAAGGAGAGTCACAGCTTGGTGCAGAAGCTTGCACCAAGAGACATAGCCTAACTACATTAAGAAACCTGGGGTCTCCATAGAAGGCTAATTATAGAGAAGAATTTCACTGCCTCTCCCACGGAGCTCTCAAAGTGCTATATTCAGGAGCTATTTTGAGAAGGATCCTGTTGTATAAGATCACACTGCTCTGGAGTTCAGCAATCCATGCATGTCCACATCTCTGGGACCTTGAAGACACTCCACTACTTTGAGTGGAAAATGGCTTCAAAAGACAGTCCTGACTTGGGGGAAAGATTCTACTATAAATCAGCGGTGACATCTATGCTGTGGGAAACAGGTTGCAATGGGGAGGAGACGTAGGACACTGCTTCCCGGAGTCTGTGAATTGGCCAGCCTGTCCCTGAGACATGGGGAAATACTGGTCACAGGTGGTTTTTCTATGGGGCCCTGGAATGAAGACACTAGGTAAGAGTGGGAAAGTGTCAAATTTTGTAGTTCCTCCCTCCAGAACTTAGTGATTCAATTGCATCCCCATTTTCTGTCCTTGGAGGCTTCTGGGAATTTGCCATAGCTATGGCATTTGTTCTGCCCCAGGTGGGAAACCTGGGAACCTTTAAAGGAAATATATACTTTATATAGCTGACATTCTGCCCTACCTGGTTGAGCAGGAGGGACCCACCATGATTTTGGCATCTGCCCACACTTGAGGTATGTAGCCTGGAAAGCTCTGGAGAAATGTGTGCTTGGCATGGACATGTTTTACCCTGACTTGTTTGTTGAAAAGGACTTGCTGTAGATTTTACATTTGCCTTACTCCCAAGCATAAAGCTGGAAGTTTCCAGACATGGGGAGCCATTTAGTCCAGCCCGTATTCTGCCCCAATTACTTTAGTGATAAAGGCCCAGTGTGCTTTGCCTTTTGACCCATCCCATTTGCAGCCTAAAGCTCTTCAGAGAACATACATCATGTACAGCTCATGCTCTGCCCAATTTTATTTGGTAACAATTGCCTGGCATAGGTCCCATTCTACCTTAACTCATTCAATGAGCTATATAGTCGAGGGGAATTATAACTAGCTGCAGTCATGATCTTTTCTCCCCATACCTGGCATGTTGCACTTGTGAAAAAACCAGGGGGTGAAAAAAATCCCAGGAAAACTACTTTACTCCAAGGAATATAGCCCAAGAAGGTACACAGAAAGGTGTAGATTTGTATAGCCTGTGATCATTTTCCCTCACTTGCATTTATGAGTACCTTGACTAGGAGGAACTTGTGCTTAAAAAAATTTAAAAAAAATTAAAAAATATATATATACACACACATTATATAACATTATGCATACAATGTTATACATAAATATATAATATATATTAAATATTTATATATCAATAATATTATATATTTCTCACCTCCATAATTTTTTGACCAATTTATTATGCCCAGTCAAGCTGAGAAAACTTGTGCTCAGCTTCAGGCAAAATTCAGTCCTGCTTCAACCCTAGTGGACACCTGTAGTTAAAGAATAAGCTTTCAGCTGTTGGCCTAACCCCACACAGGTACAATTATGCTAATTATGAAGTCCTGCTCCCAGAAAAATATCCCTACAATAGCAACAGAGAAGAAAAACTTATGGCTGCTGATACCGTATCTATGCAAGTTCTCCACCTTGATTATAGCCCAAACCTTGTAGGGCTGACAAATCTGACAGTGAGCTATACTGGGAGTTGGGGGTGCTGGGATTCCAGCCCCAGTCTCTCTCCATGAAACACCCATATTTTCTTCAGTTTCCTGTCAGAGAACAAAACCTTCAGTTCCTTTGTTACAACTGGAGCAAGCAGCAGCAGAATTTCTTTCAAATCATGGTGTCAATGATTTGACTACTGTGGAACCCACAACCCCATGATAGGGGCTACCACTCCCATTGAAGTAGTAACCACAGAGGGTGCATTCCACATACTCTGCTGCCTATACCATATCTTCCTGAAATACCAGAATGTCTACACTCTTAGAGGACACAAAGAGACAGTAATTCTCTCCAACTACAATAGAGCATTTACTATACCCAAATCCATGAGTCACATCCAAAGAAGCTAAAGGAGACACTATAGTGTCAAGTTGAAAATAAACACATCATTGTAAAAAAATTGATACCCAAGACATCATCAGGAGAGAGCTGCATATCAAGAAGCCATCAAATAAAAGTATTAGAAATATCCATCCTGACAGATGCACTACCTAAACACAAAAACCCAATAAATATGACACCTCCTATGGATCATAATTCTTCAATAACAGATTCCGAAAATACTATAGTGGATGAGATACCACATTAAGAATTTGAAAAAAAGATTATTTTTTTTTAAAAAAAGACTCAATGAAATCCAAGGTAATACAGATAAATAGTTAAATGAATTAAGGAAGACAATGCATAATATGAATACTACATTTAATAAAGAGAGATTTTGAAAAATAATGGAGCCAAAAATCTCAGAAATGAAAAGTTCAGTAAGGGATATACAAACCTCAGTTAAAAGCCTCAACAACAGACTAGATCAAGAAAATCAAAGAATATTACAGCTTGAAGTCAAAATATTATATTCAGACAAAAATAGGAAAAATTAAGAAAGAACAAGAGAACATTTGATGTCTCAGTGACACAACTGAAAGTTCAAATATCCAGTTCACAGATATAACTGAGGGAGAAGAATTACAGTTTGAGGGAATAGAAAACTTATCTAATAAAATAATAACAAAAAATTTCCCAAATCTTGGGAAAGACATGGATATCCATGTGCAGGTGGCATTCAGAACCCCAGATAGGCATGACTAGAATATCTCTCCACAGCATATTGTTTTAATTGACAAAAGTACAAGACAAAGAAAGACTATTAAAATCTTCAAGAGAGAAGCACCAAGTTACATAGAGTCAAATCCATCAGATTAGCAGACTTCTCAGCATAAACCCTCAAGGACAAGAGGACATTGAATAATATATTTAAAGTCCTGAATTAAAACACTCACTAATCAAGATTACTACACCCAGCCAGGATATCCTTCAAATTTTAAGAAAAAAATAAAGATTACTAAACACAAACTAAGTCAACTCATTATCACTAGAATAGCATCACAAAACATGCTTAAGGGAATCCTAAACCCAGAAGAAGAATAAAGATAATCACCATCGTGACTGCACATGAAAGGGTAAATATCATTAGGAAAGTAGTTGTGCAAATGAGAAATAGAAGAATCAAACATTATAAATACCTGTAATATGGATATCAGAGGAAGAACTGAACAAAAAATGCACAAAATATCCAGAAGAAAAACAACAAATGACAGGAATAAGTATGTTTATTTAAATAATAACTCTGAATGTAAATTGTCTCAATTATCCAATTAAAAGAGTGATTGACTGAATGGATTAAAAAATAAGACCCAACAATATGATGCATACAAGAAACTCACCTCACTAGCAAAGACATACAGACTAAATGTGAAAAGGTGAAAGAATGATGTTCCAAGCAAATGGAATCCAAAAGAAAGCAGGAGTAGCTATACTTACACATGACAAAATAGATTTTTAAGACATAATCAAAAGAAAAAAAGAAGTTCAGTATTATGGTTAAGAGATCAATTCATCCAGAAAATGTAGTGATTATTAATCTATATGGACCTAATGATGGAGCACTGAATTTTATCAAGCAAACACTATTGGTCATAAAGGGAGAGATAGACACCAATACAATAATTGGGGACTGGATGGCTACACTGCTAAATTTTACCAAAACTTTAAAGAAGAATTTATACCAATGGTTTTCAAACTATTCCATAAAATATAGATGACATACAGAATGGGAAGAAACTAAAAGAATTTACTCAGAGAATAGAAATAAGATAAGTATACCTATTCTCACCATTTCCATTCAATATAGAATTAAAAAATTAGCCAGAACAATAGGCAAGAGAAAGAAATATATTGTGTACAAATAGAATAGGAAATGAGGAAATCATATTATCCCTGCTTGCAGATGATATGATTATTTTCCTAGAAAACCCTAAAGACTTTGCCAAAAGACTATTATAACTGATAAACAAATTCAGTAAACTAGCAGGATTCAAATCAACTTATAAAAATCAGTAGCTTTTCTATACAATAATAATGATCTCACTGAGAAAGAAATCAGGAACATAATCCCATGTACAATAGGTACAAAAAACCAAACCAAACAAAAAGGTAGAAACAAAACTATCCAAGGACATGAATGACTTTTACAGTTCTACAACACAAATTATAAAACACTAAAGAAAGAAATTGAAGAAGACATTAACAAAAAGATCTCCCACATTCATGGATTGAGAGAATTAATATTGTAAACATGGCCTTACTACCTGAAGCAATCTATAGGTTCAATGTAATCCCATCCAAAAAACTGATAAAATTCTTCAGGGAACTAGAAAAAAAATTATAAAATTCACATGGAAGCACTAAACACCCTTAGTAGCCAAAGCAATACTTAGCAAAAAGAGCAAAGCTGCAGGTATCATAATACCTGATTTCAGGTCATGCTACAGAGACATAGTAATTAAAACAGCATGCTATTGGCATAACAACAGACAACTGAAACAATGGAATAGAATAAAGGACTCAGAAATCAATCCATGCATCTTCAGGTGACTGATTCTCAGTGAGGGTGCCAAAAATATACATTGGAGAAAGGACAACCTCTTCAACAAATGGAGTCAGGAAAACTCAATGTCCTTGTGTAGAAAACCAAAATTAAACTATCTCTCGACTGTAAAATAATTTAACTCAAAATGGATCAAGGATCTTACTCTGAGACCTGAAGCTTTGAAGCTATAAGAAGAAAGCATAGGGGAAATACTTTAAGACATAACTACAGGGAACAATTTCCTGGATAAGACTTTTAAAGCACAGGGAACAAAAGCAAGAGTTGATAAATTGTTATATCAAAGAAAGAAGCTTCTGTACAGCAAAGGAAACAGTGCACAGAATGATGAGACAACCTACAGAATGAAAGAAAAGTTTTGCCACCTATTCATCTGATGGAGGATTAATATTGTGAATACATACAGAACCTGAGAAAAACCAAGAAAAGTGAGTTAATCTAGTCAAAAAATGGGCAATTGATAGAACAGACACTCCTCAAAAGAAGAAATACAAACAGCCAATAAGTATTGAAAAATTCTCAATCTTTGGTCATCAAGTAAATGCAAACCAAAACTACAATGTGTTTCATCTCACCCCTGTTTGAATGGCTATTATCCAAAAAAATGTATAACACATGCTGGTGGGGATGTGGAGAAAAATGAACCCTTATACACTGTGGATGAGAATGTACATTATTACACCTTTGTGGAAAACTGTGGAGCTTCCTCAAAAACTAAAAACAGAACTACCCTATGATCCAGCCATTTCACTCCTTAGAATATATCTGAAGGAAATAAAATCAACACACAAGAAAACAACTGCATACTTATGTTAATTGTGGCACTATTCACAATAACTGAGATATGGAATGAGCTGAGTTGCCTGTCAACAGATGAATGAATAAATAAAAAAAAATATACACACCCACACACCCACACACCCACACACACACATCACAATGGAGTATTATTCAGCCATAAAGAAGAATGAAATCCTATTGATTACAGGGAAAAGAATGGAACTGGAGGATGTCATATTAAGTGAAATATACCAGACACAGAAAGACAAGTAAGGTATGTTTCCTCTAATGTGTGGAAATTAAAAAATAAAAGAAAATGAGGCAAAACAGAATAATCTGAAAGTAGAAGGGCTATAGGATTATTAGGGAATGGGAAGGAGGACTTTGGGGGTGAGGAGAGAGTAAAGTGAGGGAGAAGGTAGAAGAAGGGTGTATGGATCTGATCAATTCACAATATAGATATATATGAAAACATCACAGTGAATCTCCTAAATTTGTACAATTTATATGCATTAATAATTATAATAACATTTATTTAATAATCACTGAATTAAATGAAGTAATAAAGTTATTAGTATAATCTACTGCTCTATAATTCTTGAAAATTTATATATTTAAATCATTCTAATGAAAACTTTTTTTTACAATTTTATTGTAGATGCTATTATTTAAAAAACTTTTTAAATGAATAAAGTATAATGAGATTTCATTTTTAATGTGAATTCTTTTGTTTCTTAGTAAGGTTATATTTTTCATATATTAAACCTTTGTTTTTTCTCTTAGACCATATTTTTTCTACCTAATCTTCTATGTTGATTTTATATTAATTTAACATAACAGTTTATTATATTAAAATAGTTGCAAATTAACATTAGATTAAAACACTGCACCCAGTTTTTCTCTTGATTTTTAGTTCTGTTTATGGTACATTTGGCACATAATATTTAGTAATTTTTAAGTACTATGCTCTATTATTTTTTTCCTCTTTAATGTGTTCTTTGCATAAAATTCTATTACAATCTTGATATTATCTAACTGCATTTTGTTATTTTTCAAAATAGTTCTATTTAGGGCTAGAGTTGTGGCTTACTGGAAGAGTGTCTGCCTGGCATGTGTGAGGCCCTGGGTTGGATCCTCAGCACCGCATATACAAAAAATTAAAATAAATAAATAATCCATCGATAACTAAAAAAAATTAAAAAATAGTTCCATTTAGCTTTTAATATGTTTAAATGCTTATTATAATTTTTTCTGAATAATTATTTGCCTTAGCATCAATTATTAATTGATTTGTTAATTCATGCTACTCAATATTACCTTAAAATAATCTATAATGTATAATAATAGGAACTGTTTTGTGCAAAACATTCAATTTAATGCATTTTCTTACTGATGCATTTTTGTTACCTTATTTATTAAATTATACAGTTGTATTTGTTATATATTATAATGTATTTTATATTTTATACATTTTGAAATATTTCAATATTGTGTCATTATAATTCAAGATAGTTTCCCCATTTTAAGATATTTTCCCCATTTTTTCTTATGATTCCTGGAATCCATCATTGAAGTTTTTAAACTATCTTAGTAGGTTCTTGAAATTGCCTCAGATATATGGAGAATTTGGGGATGTTCAACATCTTTAAACTATTTTATTTTCTCTATTAGGTGGAAGATTTACCTCTGCATACTTTCAATTTTTCTTATGATTCTTCAGTAAAATTTGTAATGTTGTTTTGGTAAATGAAAATTTCTTGTTAAGATTATTACTGAGAAGTTTTAAGTTTCGTTTCTATTGTGGATGAGATCTTTATAGTTTTCTACCTAACTCTACTCGTATTTGAGAATTCTACTTGGTTTTATATTATATCATATTATATTTTGATTCTGGTTATGGACATTTTATTTGATTTATGAGATAAATCAATTTTCTTCTAATAAAGCAAAATATAATACTTTTAAAATATTATACCCTTATTTCTGATAGTTACATACCAAGTTTTTGGCTATGTTAGAATAGAATCTATAGAATCCAAATATAGATCCCAATCTTACATCCTTTTTACAGCATAATTTTTTGATTGAACATTTAAATGAAGCTGAAATTCAACAAATCAAATTAAATTGCATCAGATAACGCTCTCTAATAAACACTAAAACCGACAAAACTGAATCGCTAAATTCACAATTATCTAAAATCTGAATTCTTTATCTAAACTTTTCCTACCACAGTATGATGATGGTATGATACCACAATGAGAAGCACTGAACTTAAGACTGGAAGTGAGAATCATTATTTCCAACAATAGTAAAAATTTCTGGGTGGGAGTTGTAAAATAAAGTAACTGAGTAGATGGAGACATCCTTCGGGGAAGTGAACTGTGTGGTTCAGGTGGAGAAAAGCAGTACAAATAAAGACAGCAAGAAGCCACACGGAAACAAAGTATAATAACTGGTATCGGGATAACTAAAATCCACAAGATTCCCAAATCTCCCTTTGCTTTGCTCCAAGGAATACACTTTCTGTGTTGCCTATGGTATGTTTGTATAGAGTAGCATTTTTCTCAGCTTAAATTTTTAGAAGTGTATCAGACAAAGAGAAAGGTTTTCTAAAAGTCTGTGCCTTAAAAACTTCAAACCTAGTAAGAATGAGTGAAAACACTTTCCTACAATGCTTTTCTAGGCCAATAAGGAAAGTATTCAGTTTCCAAAGCAGTATTATAAACGAATGTATATCAAATACATGCTGGATGTTGAAGGAACTATGAATATATGTCTTTAGTAAACAACTGCTTTCAAATAACTTTCATGTTTTTTACAACATTTGTTCATAGGCTTAAATAATTATCACAATGGTAAAGTATCTAGGAGAAGAAAACTTTATAATAAATTCGCAGTTGAATTATTGCAATGGACATGTTTAAAGAGCTTTGAGTCTTTATAATATCTTGTTCAGTTAGAGACCTAATCAAGTCCGCAAATCGTGCCTTTCTATAATGTAAGATAAATGATTAAGGGTCCATTTTCTTGTTAATTCCCATTAGCACTGATGAGAGCAAAGCACATGCATCAGAGACAGAAAAGATTCTAAGAACTAAGAAATATTATCTGTATTAAAGAGGTAAGGTATTTAAAATATCTAGACTTTGATAGCACTTTCCTCACAATTGTCATCCTCTCAAGCCCAGTGCTAAAGGGTGTTGGCAATTCAATCACTTGAAGGCATTCTTTTTCTCTAAACCAGTACTGCACAATTATTCCTGAATGATACGGATGGAAGCTGTTCTGAAAATACTGTCATTGGGTTGCCTCCAAAGCTCTTCTGCAGATACTGTCAACTCCTTGTGGCTATTGAAAATTTTAGAGCATGAGAAAAAGAAAGGAACATAAACACCAAATCACTCTCTACCAACTTGTACCTACTTTTGTCTCAGTTCTGTATTTTATCTTTTCACTGAGAAACTGGCTCTTCCTGCATCCTGTTTTTCTGTTTTAGAAACAATCTGTAGGTATTTATGATAGTGAAGTGAAAGATTTTTGGAGGATGAAGAGGAGCAGGGTTCTGATGTAATAGGAATCCTTAGTCTTCTAGCTACCAGCTAGTTAATAATTTCATCAAGTAAACACTAAAAACAAGTAATTTGAATAAGTCCATATTTCTGTCTTCCTAATTCTCTTTTCTTGTGGAACACCATAGTGCATATCTGTAGAGCTGTGAATGTGACGTGGTCACGATTGTCCTTCACAATTTTATTTTTCTGAAAGAAGGCTTTGAAAGTCTAATTGTGGGTGAGGGGTGTTGGGGCTAGTATTACCTGTCACTTTAAAACTTCCTTGCTAAAGTGCAGAAAGATATTGTTGCCAAGATGGATTAGGATTGGCAAAAATAGCAAATAAAATCCTAAATTAAGGAAGAGAAGGTAAATAAATTTTTAATCATACAAAATTTAATACTTACGTTAAAGAACGAAATATTACAAGTCATTTTATACAGAGTGAATTTACATCATAGCTGAATTTCAAGTTGTGGAGCTTTGAGTGATATGATAATCATGTTCCCCCCTTCAGTTGTACGAGGGGATTGAAATTTATATATTCAATAACTAGAAAAGAATCATAAAGGATCAGACCGGAAGAATCTGTCTCTCTCCATTTTTTGCTGTCACTCCCACAGTGATTTTAATATTTTCCCTATGTCTTTGCTGATTTCTTGTGCCAAACTCAAATGCAGACTGTTTTGAAATAAGTGCTTTAAAGTGCATGGTTCTGAGCATATACACACATTTCCCAGGTAATACAATTTCATTTTAACAACAAAAACTGGCGGTGGGGGGGGGCGGAGGAGTGACTAAGTCTCTTGTCAGTTTTAAAATTGCCTAAACCAACTCATCATAAGTCTTACATTTAAATGATTATTATCAACTGACTCAGGCTTTATGTCTTTCAAAATCCTGAAGGAAAAAAATGAAACTTTCACAAACAAAACTCATATCCAATTAGCCTTATTTGTTGTTTTCAAATGTTTTGGGCAAATTCCTAGAGACTCTGGTGGATTTTAATACATTTAATTCATATTAAACTGAACTAGTGATTTATATGATATGATTGAGGGTTTTATACTGCATAGTGGCCAGGAATATTAACTTATTGAATTCTTTGCAGACAGTGATATGTACATTATGTGAAAAATGTAAAGTAGGTATAAGTCATGGAAGTATCTTTAATATCTTATGAAGAAAGTAAAAAAAAAACTTAAACAAGTATAACTGGTCTTTTCTTGGATCAGATCAAAGGAATGATAAATGCTTCTTCTAATTAAACAATTATATTGTAATCAAAAGAGGAATAATGCAGTAAATTGCTATGGCTTTGTAAGTCTTTTCTGCCTCTGTGTATAAACTATGGTAGGTATCCTTCTCTTGTCTTTATTAAAATGAAATATAGTCATTTTAATTATAGTAACATTTATCTCCTTAAAATTGAAATCTTAAAAATAAATTTTTATAAACATTTCAAAGGAAAGGAAAAATCTATTTACAATCAGTGACTGTGTCAATAAACTCCAGTTAAGGGCACTTACGTTGTGTTAACTGCTGACAAAATATTATGTTTAACTTTTCATGAGTGTTACAAATGATTTAGTAAAAACATTCATTTTTCTATTATGTGCTACCTATACTTATAAAACAGCAATATGTAGACTGTATTTTAAGCCATTGGAATTTACATTGTGAATTGCAAATATTTTTTCCTGATTAAAATATACATGACAAATTTAAATTTAAAAAAAACAGTACTGTGCCTTTTTGAGGTTGTGATTCCTATACATTTTCCCCTAGCCATCATTTTATTAGGTATCTCTCACAAAGTTGGCAAAAACTTTTTAAAGATAACTTAAAGTATCTGAATTATGGAAAACCAATAAGGTATTTCCACACCTCTGGAATGCTGATTTTCCTTATTCTCCTTCACTGAATAATGAATACCCATGAAGGATATTCAAGCAATTTACCACTGCAAGTCCCCACATCCCTCATAGTATTTCAGCTAGGAGAAAGGTACCAAATAACCCTTAAGCCTCATTGGTCTTCCCTGCAACACCTGCTAAGCAGTTGACTTGGGTTCTCTTTCAATCTCTGCTGATCAATTTTCCACTGAATAAACAACATTTACTGTTATATCCTAATAACTAGCAAACTCTTCTGCACTGTTGAATAATTGTTATTTTTTTGTTAATGCTTTGCATGAAATTTTATCCTGTAAGCCATTCTTACATATGTTAAGAAGAAAGATTTTCCTTCTGTCTGTGAAACTAAGATAGTTATCAGAATACTTGGTAAATGTCATAATTTGAGAAACAAAAAGCAGTTAAAATATTATAAGTGCCATGAGTAATTTAGAATCGACTTTTCTGTGAAAAATGACTAAAGGAAGAATATATTAGCCAAATTTTAAAAAGGTGTTTTTAAAAAAGAAAGTCTTTCAGAAATTTTCTAGACACTGAACTACTGATCAACCTCTTACATTACTTAATTTTCCCCTAGCCATCATTTTCTTAGGTATATGTCACAAAGTTTGCACATATTAGAACCAACTTGGTATGATTCTGTATAATAAATCAACAATTATGAAGACCGTGGTTCATGATCAAATTTATTCCAGGGCAACCACAAATCTTCCTGCTAGCCCTGCCTGCCCTCCTCCAGGGGGCGCCATTCACTTGCTAGTTTCTCTGCCTGATAACCCCTCCGTATCTCAGACTCTTGGAGGATCCCAACTGCACACCTTTATGAGGTCACACTGACAGAATTCTATTATTACTCAAGAATACCCAGTAAATTTGGCTTTATGTTTGGTATTTTTTCTGTTTTTTGGAAGGAGTAGAAATTTTAACCCATACATATATTTTTTTGCATTAAGGAGTAAGACCTATTTTATTAAATATATGTTTCATAATCTATATGATGAAAATTTTAGAATTCTCTTTGAAATCCTGAATCTTTTGGTTATTTGTCATGGAGGCTGTAGTAATGAAGGGAGAAGTGGATTTTTTTAAAAAAAATATTAAATTGGCAGTCCTGACTTTTAATAATACTCATCTGGATGAGTTTAATTTTTTTTTTAAACACAAAATCTGAACTGCGGTAATACTTCTATTTTGGCGACTTTTCATTCTCATTGAAAAATGTGACAAAAAATTGGAGTGGCACTGTGTTAACATTAAAAAAAAAAATCTATGCTACCCAGAATCCTCATCAGAAAGCTGAGAAGATGCCAGTACAGTTAGAGGGCAAAAGAATGAAATCTTAGAAAAAAATATGGTTGCTGAAAACCTCTAGAGGTTATCTGTCTGCTTCATCCTGCTGGCTTCAGGCTAATTTTACCTAAACTATTGTAGGCAGATGGGTATCTGGACTGTTTTTAAAGATCTTGAAGGAAGCAATTCCATAATCTCTTAATATCCTTCTTTATATCTAATCTATATGTCCATTTAATTTAGTTTATCTTTGCAGACATGGATAATGTTACCCTTTATAATATAATTCATCAATAACCTTGATAATTGAGATATTGTTTATATATGAAAGAAAAGATGACAATTTCCTTAGACAGAAAATAATTTTGTTATAATTTTAAAGAAAGACTCCAACATTAACTGCCATGGTAAGAGAAACATACTTATGAATTTTAAGATCAACTGGAGCCAAAGAGCAAATGCACTTTTTAATGAGAAGGTAATGCTCCTTTTGGAAAGATATCTAAGCATTTTTTCTTCTATATTGGGCAAATTTTACTTGCAGACATGGACAGAATCTTTGACAATCATAATTATAGCTCTGAGATATGTGTAGAATTCTAGTTTTCAATAACTTCATATTTAGCATTCAGTACTGATTGCATTGCAATTCAATAACATGTTTATCACTATATATTAGTACACTTTTAATGATTATTATTAATAGATAAAGGTGAACTGAACAATATTAATACATTTTCAAAAAGTTTGAAGTCAAAGAAACTAACCTTTCAAAGATATTACTATAAAGTCATGACACATTAAATTATGTTAAGTAAAATGAAAATTCATAAAATTGGTAGAATATTTGCGTGTTCTTTTTTTTATGAGGCCATTGTTTGAAATTTGTCATGACTCATTTCTTCAGGGTTGGGCCAGCTACACAATGCAAATGAGTAAAATTGGATGGGTGGGGAAAATCATCCACCAGAAATATAAACTATTTTAACGATATTATACAAAATTACATTAAATGCTCTATTTTAAGTTTAAAGTGGAAGCAAGTAGACTAATATTAGATGAGTTTAATGAGTAGGATTTCCTTTTGTTATTCATTACACCTCTGGTTTGACTACAAAAAAATTTGCCTTTTCTCCTGTTGGAGTATCAACATGGGCTCCATGTATTCTGTTATAATGCATCTTTTAATTTTAGGCAACAACTGGTTTTCTTCAGTTTACAATCGAAAATAGATGTTCTCGAGTATGGGTACTTCCAAACATATGTAAAATATTTGCATATGAGTTAGTGCAATTTGTCAATTCTGGTTTTCACAATCTTCTCATACTTAGGTTGTTTGAACTGTATCCCATGGTGATTTAGTCATTCTTCGTGATCTATCTCTTTTTTATTTTCATTTTTAAAGAATTTGGTCTTTAAATATAAAACTTGGGAAATATACTTCAAGGCATCTTTTTTGTGTGTGTATTTGTGGGAACATCAGTATAAGATAATGAGCCAAATGTTCTGTTCCATTTTAATTTCCCTAAGATAAAATGTCTCTGAGAATGAGTTCTTCAAATGCTAGATTTGTAATACTAATGAAAGATTATTGTGTAAACATTTAAACAATTTTGAAGGTTACAAGATCAAGTAAGAAGAGCCAAGTTTTGGGTTGTATTTTCATTGGTGATGATGTTCATTTCAAGAACAAGCAATTATTTTTTGGGGTGTGTGTGTCTTTGACAACATGCCATATCAGAACTACTAATGTCTGCGTAGTGTGCTAGACTAATAAATGAGACTGCAAATCATCAAGAACAGCATTAAAATTAGTTCAAGCTATGTATGCATCTCCATAGGAAGTTCTTCGATACTCTGTGAATTGTTTAATCCTTAACAAGTTCAGCTCAGAGATATATGGTGAATGATCAGGGAACACATGTGAAGTTCCTATCCTTGTAAATCTTGTCTTATAAATGCTTGTCTTGGATTTAAGTGTCATACTACTATAGAAGTGACACTATTATATATGCTCACCAATTAAATTACTATATTCAACTTTCAGAATTTTTCTTCACAAAATAAATAATGTTACCAAGTTGTTCCTGTCATAGCACCTTGCCTCAAAGTAGTTGGGTCACATCAAAATTTTCATTTATAGTATTAATAAAGTCATTGAATAGGTTATAATTATTTCTGGGCTCTGATGAGCTTCTGTAGAGGCTCAAACACACCTTAACCTTTAAAATAATTTGTATGTTCTCAAGTTTATTCTCTATGTCCTGTACTGTATTTCTAGCTATACTTATATTTTCAAATATTTGTTTCTGTTTGGGATTCTAAATTTCTGCTATCCTCCATAGATACTTCTTTATGAACTTATCAGTAATAAAATGTTTTGATGGCTGTGCAAATTTTTTTTTCAGTTAATACACATTTGCATTTTACTACAGCATCACTATTTTTTATTTGCATTTCAAAATAAAATCCTGTCTAAATATCAGCTTTTTCAGATAATTAAGCTTTTAACATACATCTGACTGTGTTTTGGTTAGAGTTATTTTTCTTCATATTTGTGAATTAAATGGTTCTTTTCACAGAGACATGATATGCTGGCATATCAAATTCATGGGTATTCAACATTTCCACAAGTAATATATATTTCTATCTTTCATAAAACAGAGGCCCTCTCACCTTATCTTATATTCTCATAGAGACATGGATATAAGAAAAATCCCCTCATTTCTGCCAGATGAAAAATAAAAAGCAAAAGTGCTATGATAACGAATGGCTGACTCTTGGCCTCAGTGACTAGGAGAAAATAGTGGACCATGAGTACAAAGAGACATGAGACCATGTGCCGTTTAAGAGGGTAAGCTACAACCAGTTTAAGCTCATGGATGCTAAATGAGAATGGGGGTAGTTTTCCAAGTGAACCTGACACATGGAATTGCATATGAAATATTTTGCCAACATTTGGGTGAGCTAACCACAAAATACTCAGCGGTCAGTTGGTGATTCTCCTTTAGTACATTGGTTTTTACACATAAGACCATTACCTCATTACTACCCAAAATATGACTAGGTTTTCTCCAAATAGCATCTCATAATTAAAAAAAAAATAATACTACCCTTAGAGAAAGAACATTTTATTTTTGTTGATGACATGCAAAGAAGGATCTATTTTAGGCTTTCAAGCAAATTTTTAAAAGTTTTTGAATTAGCAATGAATACAAGCAGGCACTCAGCAGTCTACTGAACTTGAGTATGTCAACCTTTTGGGTCTTAATGATCTCTTCCGAAATATGCAGAAAGAATGTTTTCTTTTGCTGTGAACATTAAATGAGAAGAGCATGTGATCTTAGTATTATTTCTTTGCCCATTTAAAATATAATTTGTTTATCAAAGCTGTTTTATGTTTACAGGAAAAAATGATCAGAAAGTGGAGAGAGTTCTCATAGACTCCTACCCAACACAAGTTTTAGCCTACTCCACCTTCAATATCGCACACCAGAGAAGTACAATTGTTATGGTCCATGAACCTACATTGACAGGTCTTTATCACCTTAGAGTTCACTCTTGGTGGTATTTTGACAAGTTATATCCAACCATTATAGGATCATAAAGTATTTCCACTGCCCTAAGGTTTTTTTTTTTTTTGTATTTACCTATACATGTCCCTTCTCCTTCATTTTCTAGAATATAATATCCTTGGAATCACCCAGTATGTAGCCTTGTAAGACTGGCTTCTTTCACTTACTAATGTAAATTAAGTTTCTCTAATGTTTTTCATGTCTTAATGGCACATTTCTTTTTCGAGCTGAATATATTCCATTGCTGAGATATACTACATTTTTCCATTTATACACTGGAGAATATGTTAAACCTCTATGAATGTCCATGTGCAGGTTTTGCATACAGAAGACTGAGTGAAAACCAAGAACAATTACAGGATCTTTAACCCATTTTTAAACTGTGTGTTAATTTTTTATTGTTGAATTTTAAGAGATCTTTACATATTTTGTATGACAATCCTGTATCAACTATGTCTTTACAAACATTTTATTCTAGATTGTGGTTTATATTCTCCTTCTATTGACAGTGTCTTTCCAGGGAAAAATTAGTTTTAATTGATGTTTTGCTAATCTACTCTTCTTTCATGAATTGTGCCTTTAGTGTCTTATCTAAAAAGTCAATGTTACACCAAGGTCATCTAGATTTTCTTCTCTGTTTTCCTCTATGTATTCCAGCAAACAGAGGTGATTTATATTGAGGTTTCTGACCCATTTTGAATTAGTTTTTGTAAAGTATGTAAAGTCTGCTTTTTTTTTTTTTTTGCCTGTGGGTGCTCACACTTGTTCTTGTGCCATTTGGTGAAAAGATGATACTTTCTTCATTGTAGTGCCTTTGATCCTTTGTGAGCCTTTCTATGGAATTTCCATTCTGTTTTATTAGACTGGTTTTCCACTGTTTCATCAGTATTACATATTTTGAGGACTATAGCTTTATAGTAAGTCTTGAAACAGCGAGTGTCCATCCCTCTACTTTGTATTATCTTGGCTGTTCCTGGTCTTCTGCCTTGGTATAAACTACAGAATCATTTTACAATATCTACAAGACAACTTGCTGGGATTTTGATTTGGATCGTGTTAAATTTATAAATCAAGCTGGAAAGGACTGGCATCGTAACAATATTGAGTTTTTCTATCTGCAAATGTGGAAAATTTCTCCATCTTTTATTTATTTCGTTTTCAACTTCTTGCACAAGAGTTTCATAGTTTTCTTCATATAGATAATGCACATATTCTGTTCAATTTATTCCTATCTTATTCATTTTAAGATCTTAGTGAGAAATAGCTATTCTCATTAAAATAATAGAATAGTAGCATCATCTGAAATAGATATATTCCCATTGATCTATCTTAATGTGGCAAATACTAATTTAAATAAGTATATACCATTTAAAAATATATGTACTCAGTGGTGGACACATGATTATTTGTAATAGCATTTATGCTTTTTCATGAATCAATATTTTAAATATATTAATATAAATATGTATATGTATATGTACATAGATAAATTTTTAGCTATGCAACTTGATAGTAGTAGTATAGCACAGAATAAAGTATATCCTAGTTTTGCATTCCAGCTTTACAATTTACCAACTGTGTAAGTGGGGGCATGCTTCTTAGTCTTTTTATCTCTAAAGTGCCTCAGCTATACAATGATATAATAGTTGAACTCATTGGATTGTCTTAAATAAACACATGATTAGCAACATGTGACTATTAAATATTATATTGTTTTAGTCACTTCTTAATATAAATGAATTATTTATAAATACACACACACACACACATATATATATATATATATATATATATATAAATTATGAAAGTCATATACATTGACAGTAAACATGAACAGTAGGAGGAGAAATAAAGAAATTTTCTCATGGTCCTAACATCTAGATATAGCCACCATTAAGACTTCAGAGTCTTTATTTCTGTTTTTTTTTTTTTTTTCTGATTAAGGACTTTTATTTTCTTTTACTTAGTTGTGTTCCTATTATGTTCCTATTATACATACAATCTGATATACTGGTATTTTCTTTTCCCCTTGATATTATGAGGAGAATTTTTCCACTTTTTAAAACAATAAAACTGTTTCAAGTAGACAGAAAACATTTCACACATTTTTTTTTTTAAAACATCATTGGCTATTTAGGTCTCATTTTCTGTTTTTTTCAAATAACCTTGAGGAACATTTTGTAACAAAACTTATTTCCTTAGGTACTTGATTATGCAAATATTATTTTTAAAGGCATATATTGCATATGCATGGATATTAATGAAAAAACTTAAAAGTCTGAGTGAGTAGATACAGTATAAGTTGCAAGTGAGGAAGCTTTATATAAGGATGAAATAATTGTACCTTAACACAGTATAGAGTGCTTGAAAAGATGAAGTTAGCTAAATCTCCAACAAATATAATTTATATTTAAATATGCATAATCTTCATTTTCATGAACTATACATGAAAATTAATGTCATTAATTTGCAATAACACCTGTGTCGTATAGCTAAATATAGAACAAGACCTATATTTGGGAGGGAGGATGCGTTCTTTTTAAATGTCCAATTTGAGGTGCAATCATTGTGGCAAGAAGTAAAATTAATTGCATTAGGATGAGAAACATGACTGAAAAACTTAAACAATAAGTTGCAATGAATTTGGAATTAGCCTTGGAATCCCATTCTAGGCTTCTCAATTTTTTCTTTTAAAGTATGGAACACTTCATGAATTTGTGTGTCATATTTTGTGCAGGAGCCATGCTAATCTTTTCTGTATTGTTTGGTACTGTTTGGGTATCTGTGCTGGGAAGACAAGCATATTCTCAAACTTATTACCACCAAAAAATATTCCATTCATTGTCTCTGACTTCCCCTGTTGTATTCTCAATCCAATTCCTGTCTTATGGCTTTTCCTATAAAATAAGTGGCAGTATTATATAGTAAATATTTTTCTCACTTACACTCAAAGATATGAAGCTTTCTATCACTGCTTCTGGTGTGTAAGATAATCAATATGTTCTCATGAGTTGACAGAATTCCAGCCAAAGGCAAAGAAACTATCCATAACTTGTGCAGAATTATGCCCAAAGAATGTCATCTTCATTGGGATTCTTGAACTATTGAAATTATCCCAAAGAACCACCTACTCTTTTAACATGAGATCCATCTGCGTTCTAGAAAGGACAAATGCCTTGAACAAAGGCATGTGTTTGGGCTTTTATTCTGCTATATTAGTACTTTTCTATGTTGGTATTTTAATAATTTATATAGATTGTAATTTAATTATTTTATAATAATTTACCAATTCTAGTGAATAAAATTATAATGAAAAGAAAAATAAGAGAATTGACAGTTCAATTATAAGTAACACTGATTTCATAAATTTGGAGAACATTATCATTACTGACGTTAGTTTAGCCCTGTTCTGCTTTACAAATGCACATGTTTTCATTTGTATATGTATGTCAATTTTCTTTACATACGAAGGCTCGTTTTTTTTTTTTTTCTTTCTGGAGGGGCTAGGTAAATGAGATAAACAGAAAGTAAGAAAACTGGTCACCGTAGACATCAATATTTGAAAATGCTAATCCATCACTGGTTCCTAATTACCAGTGTCCCACAACAGTGAAGGCCTATCTTAGGGAGCCTTACAATTATCCAGACCAAATCAGTGATATCAATGCAATGAATAAAGAGTAAGTTCTAAGCTTTTTAAGTGCTTAGCATTTTGTGTTTGAACAATAAAATTAAGGAGGAGTTCTTAATGTCAGCGATTTTATTGAAGAGGGTAGGGACACATTGGCATTTCTAAAGCTTTAAAAATTAGAAGTTTGCTTCATCTCCTTCCAAAGAATAAAATGTGTAACACAATTTCTGCAAAGCAGGCTTTATATGAAGCACTAACATTTAACCTAAATACATTTATCTCTTAGTACATCAAGTTCTTAATTGCCAAGCATATATTACCAAACTGAAGTTGAAGATAAATGAATATTTTATGTGCAGTCTCCAAAGGGATAAGAATTAAAAATTAAATTAAAAGGCACTTGCCAATGCTTTAATTTGCCTGTTAAAAAAGCAAACACAAATATTAGATGCTGACTATATTTTAAATTCCTAAATATAACTCAATTGCAGTAGCAGTAATTTGTAACTAAACAGGATTTTCTTGAATCTTACCAGAATATAATGCTGATAAGTACAAAATGGTAACTGCTTTTAACTTCTTCAGTTCTGCTTTTCAATAAAAGTGAGACCAAACTGAGAAGCTAATTAATTTATTAATTAGCAGTTTATTAATGCTGTTCAGTTGCAAAATTAACTAGCATTTTGGATACTTATTATATCCTATGCTTTCCTCTAAGTACTTAACATGTATCAGTACATTCCTGTTTATAGGACAGAAGACTTGAGGCACTGACACGGGAGTCACATGCTCAGGGTCAGTTAATAAGTAGCAGTCTGACGTTAGACCTCCTTTGCCACAATATCTATACTATACTGTAATGTAATGAAGCCTCACAGTACAGAATATTTGTAGACTGACAAATTTTAACTCATTTCTCACTAACCTGGAATGTATCATACATACCCTTTGATATTTTGAAGTTCCAAAGATAGAATGAAGATTAGGTTTAATTACCTAGAGGGTCTTTAAAAATCACTTTCATAGAAGAGAAATATCAGCACACATGCCAGGAAATCACAGGTTACACTACTTTGTTTAATTCTTTTTTATAGGAAATTAAATCACGTTGTGCTAAATCCATATAACATAGGCTGTTATCCATGGGTTGCTTTGAATTTCCTTTAAATTCCTTCTGCAGCACTGTATTTATCTCAAGGAAGTAAATCCCTTTAAACCTTTACTTTGTGGCTATCTGCCATGTGGTCTTATTACCTAGAGGGTAAACCCAATGTTTAACTGTGTCCCTCTATTTGCCTTAAATAAAAGAAAACCTTAATATGACAATTATAGTCAGTTCTCAATTATCTGTTGTCATGGGACAGAGACCACAATAGTGAGGATAATTTTAAATCCATGAATAATTAGAAAGCCTAATTTTTCCATTATTTTCATTCCTCCCCTAAACAAATCTTTCTTGTCTGAACCAAAAGTAGGTAGAAAAATAGACTTAATCAACTATTACCTTTGTGTTTTGTAATGTTTCTGATACAAAGTGGTGAAAAGGCTAATTGCAATAGCAATTTATCCAAAGGCGTTCCACAAACTGAATGGGAAAAGTAAGCTATTGGGAAGGTGAACGAAGTATAAAAACTTGTATTATTCATTCATTGGTTAGGAGATTCTTAGGTGAATCTGGAGGGGGGGGTGCATAATGAAAGTTAGGTCTTACATGAATTTTCCTAAGAAAGAGGCCATACCCCCAAATTTGAAAAGTTTTAAATTTATTTATTTTTTTTTTCAGTGTGATCAGCTCTGCTCTCATGGGGCTGACACCATTCGATGCTCTAGGGTTATTAGCACCCCCATTGACATCTGGCAGGATGCCTTCTGTCTAGAACCTTACAGCCAATCAGAGTTGATGATATTGTATTAATGGTTCCATAATAAAATGAAAAAGATGGCCTTCATTTTGATGAAAGCTGTAAAGTAGCTATTGTGCTTGTTTGGTATTGCAAGGCCCAAATGTATTATTTATGCAATTTTTCTTTTGAAAGAAAAACTGAAAGAGCAGATTTCATTTTACAGCATTCAGTCAAAGCTATTGTCTCATGAATGTGAACATTTCTGCATTTTATTTCCTCAGAATGTAGAAGGCATTTTTCACAGATCATCTAAGTAGGGATTTAAAAGTTTAAAAACTGCTTTTAAAATGGTAGGCCCTAATGACTGGATCTATTGTTCCGCCTGGTCGATAGGCTAAATCAACACTTGCCACATGAGAACTTACACTTAGTTGAAGGTATAATTTTCAAGGTCTTAGCTAGTCATTAAGACTTTATTTGTTTTTAGGAAAAGACCAAAAAAGTCAGTAATTTTATCATAAAACTATTTATCTAGAAGAAATGTACATCACAATAAAATGTCTTAAAAATACAAAATTTTGTGTGTAAGTATTTCATTCTGTAATTGTTATTTAGTAGTTTTGTTCTACAAAAACATGATCATACCCAAGGAAGGTACAAGAAAATAATCCAGTTCTACAAAATGAACAAAAGCAAAATAAAACTTGATAATAAAATAATACATTAATTTTTTTCAGAAATTTTTATATCTGGTATCCTATTTAATGTCTCATAAAAACTACAAAATTAGGTATTAGTATAGCTGCTTATCAGATAAAGCTCCTAAGAGATGAAGTAAATTGCCCAAAGAGACAGAACAATTTAAGAGATGGATCTGCAAACTCTTTCTTGTTTTCTGATTCCAACAGACTGTTCTCACTGCCCTGTGTTTGACTTTCATCAGCCAGGCCCTTTTTTCTATCTGTGAACCAGTAATGCTGAAGGTTTTCTACTTTAAAATTAATGACCAATTAAAAGCAAATAAACTTGTCTTTAAAAATAAGAATAAATGCTAAACCTTATAATCTCATGCCAACAAAAACATTAAATTCTGCTTGGTTTCTTTTCTTTTCTCATACTCTCTCTCTCTCTCTCTCTCTCTCTCTCTCTCTCTCTCTCTCTTTCTTTCTTTCTTTCTTTCCTTAGAAAGATATTTACCTTGGGAAGTTTTAATTTTTTTTTCTCCTCAGGTGGGTTTCCAGGGAATTATTTTCTAGTCTTCTCTCAATTTTTCTACTTTCTTTGATAATAGCAAAAGACTATTAGTATGAATTACATGCTTGTGAAATTAATGAATAAAAAAAAATTCCTGGAATGTTCAGTGTTAGCTCAAAATTCATTTTGAAAATATATTAAGGCTTACTTGAATTTCCACTAAGGACTAGATTAAGGAATACCATTTTGTCGTATTACAAAATAGTTTATCTAACAACGGGCAACAGTCTATATAAAGTTTAGATATGGATCTAAGTATAAAAATAAAAACTACAAAATCTGTGTAAGATGACATATGAATCTTTGGTTTCATAAAGACTTTATTGGTAAGCTGGAATTCCATTAAAATTTAAAATTCCTGATGAAAGAAACAGTTAAGAAAATGAAAAGATAAATCATAGACCAAGAGAATATATTTTCAAAAGGCATATTTTACTACAGATTCATCCATAGTACACAAAGAACTCCTAAAACTCAAGAATAAGAAAACAAAGTAAAGGATTTAAAAATAGACCAAAAAACTTTTTTTAAACAAGCTCACAAAGAAGATATACAAATGGAAAATAAACATATTAAAAGGTGTTCCATATTACATGCCATCTTGGATATGCAAATTAAAGCCAATTAAGTAAACTGTACATCATTACAATGACCAAGATCCAGAACTAATGTGAAGCAACAGAAATTCACAATCTTTGTTGGTGGTAACGCAGAATGATAGTTGATATGGAGAATGGTTTGATATTTTTTTAAAAATTACAAATACTCTTAATATAGATCCACAAGTTTTGTTCCCTGGTATTTGTAAAAAGGTGTTAAAAACTTGTGTGCACATAAACACCTGCACATAGATATTTAGAGCAGTTTGATTCATAATTGCCAAGCCTGGAAGCAAATAAGATGTCTTTTAGTAAGTGAATAAATAAACTCTGCTATATTCAGACAATGGAATATTACTCAGACCTAAAGAGAAATGAGCTATGGAGCCATGAAAAGACATAGAGGAAACTTAAATGCACATTATTAAATCAAAGAAGTCAATCTCAAAAGACTACACACTGTATGATTACAATTGAATGATAATCTGTAAATATAAAAACACGGAGATATTAAAAAGATCAGTGGTTGTCAAAGGTTGGGGTTTGTAAAGGATGAAGAGAGAACAAAGATTTTTAGGTGGGTAAATACTCTGTATGATACTATAATGGTGGAAACATGTCATTTTTTGTTTGTCCAAATACATGGAAAATACAAGAATGAGCCCTAGTGAAAACTACGAACTTTGGGTAATAATGACCATCAATGTAGATTGGTGGATTGTAACGAATGTACCACTCTGGTGTGAGATGTTGACAATCAGAATTCATGCATGTGTGCAGGAAATCATGCATGGGAAATCTCTACCTTCCTTTCAATTTTGCTGTGATCTTAAAAGTGCTTTAAAAACTAAAGTCTCTTAAAAAAATGCAACTACGACTCCATCTTCATACATTTTTGTGGTGCCCCAACCCCCCATTTTCTTTACTGATCATTGATCTTGCTTCCAATTTCATTGAGAAAATACGGGGAAAGAAGATAATATCACTGCACGTGCTCTGAGACATTTACCCACTGCCATGGCACGAATGCTCATGTGTTCCCCGTGTTCCCCAAATTCTTTTGTTGGAACCTGATCTCCAAAGTGATAGTGTTACAAAGTGAAACCTCTGGGGGGCAAATAACTCATGAGGGCTATGCCCTTTATGAATAGGATTGGTTTCCTTATAAAAGGAAGTACAGGGAGCCTGTTTGCTTCCCAGAACACCTAGAGGGCACCATCCTTGAGGAATGGACTCTTACCACACACCAAATCAGTCGGGACTTTGATCTTGGACTTCCCAGTCTTCAGAAATATAAGCAATACATTTCTGTGTTTGTAAATTACCCATCTAAAGTATTTTGTTATAGTGGCCCAAGTCGACTAAGACACCCACCTATCTGCTTTTGTGTCTGTATGTTCTGTTTTCTCACCTCTCATATGAATCGACTTGTCAGCTCTCCGAGTTAAAGTCAATCTCTTCCTCTGTGATGACCCCTGTCCTGCCTTGCCTCCTCAAAACCTTCATCTTGTGTTTTCCCTTCTCTTGCCCATATCATTAGCTTTTTCTACATTCAACTTCTCCCCTTAAAAACATAAACAAAACCACTATTTCTTGATCCCATTTCCCTGCAGCTATGACCCCTCTCCTTTCTTCCATTAATGTTGAAATTAATTAGAAGGGTTGTTTTAACCAGTTTTCAATTCCTCTAATACAAATATATATATTTGGTACCTGGGATTTAACTCAGGGGCACTTGATTTCTGAGCCCCAATCACAACCCTATTTTTTATTTTATTTAGAGATAGGGTATCACTGAGTTGTTAGTGATAGTTGTATCACTCACTTTTGCTGAGGCTGGCTTTAAACTTGAAATCCTCCTGTCTCATCCTCCTGAGTGGCTGGGATTATAAATATCTTTTATATTAATTATGTTATATAAAACATTAAGATACATTTTGACATAATCATAAAAGCATGGAATATAATTGGCCCTAATTCAGTCCCCAGCACTTCACCCCTCTTTCCCTCCTTCTCCTGCTCCCCTCTCTCTATTCTACTGATCTTTCTTCAATTTATTTAAAGGTTTTTTTTTTTTTTTTAATTAGTGTCTTGTGGGTGTACTTCTCAATGGGATTCATTGGGATATATTTATGTATGTACTTAACAAAAGTTCAGTCAGATTCGTTCCACTGTTCTTCACTTTTCCCATCCTTGCTTTCTTCCCTTCCATCCCCTTCATTTACTCTACTGACCTTTCCTCTATTCTGACGAGATTCCCACTCCCTTTTTTCCCTTTCTCTCCCCATTCCTCCCCTGCTTATTTTGGATTGTCAGAGAAAACATTCAACCTTTGACTTTTTGAAACTCACTCATTTTACTTAACGTCCTTTGGTTCCATTCATTTACTGGCAAATACCACAATTTCACTCTTCTTTGAGGCTGAGTAATATTCCATTGTTGATATGCATCACATTTTCTTTATCCGTTTATCTGTTGAAGGGCTTCTAGGTTGGTTCTATAACTTAGCTATTGTGAATTGAACTGCTCTAAACATTGATGTGACTACATCACTATAGTATGCTGATTTTACATCTTTTGTATACATACCAAGGAATGGAATAACTGAGTCATACTGGTTCATTCTTAGCTTTTTGAGAAATCTACATACTGTTTTCTAGAGTGTTTGGTCTCATTTGCAGTCCCACTAACAATGTATGAGTGTAAATTTTTCCTCACATCCAAACCAACATTTATTATTCTTGATAATTGCCATTCTGGAGTGACATGAAATCCCAGTATAGTTTTGACTTGCATTTCCCTAATTTCTGGAGACATTGAACTTTTTTTTTTCATATTTGTTGACCATTTGTATTTCATCATTTGAGAAGTGTTCATTTAGTTCCTTTGCCCATTTGTTGATGAGTTATTTGTTTCTTTGGTGTTAAGCTTCTGTTAAGTTCTTTGTAATTCTGTTAATGTCCTATCTGAGGAGAAGGTGTCAAAGATTTTCTCCCAATCTGTAAGCTCTCCATGCTCATTTTCTTTGCTATGAAGGAGCTTTTTAATTTGATGACAGCCCACTTATTAATTTTTTGTTTTATTTTTTGCACTTTAGGGGGAGTCTTGTTAAGGAACTTGGTTCCTATGCCAACATGCTAGAGTGTTGGTCCTACATTTTCTTCTGCAGTTGCAGTTTCTGGTCTAAATCCTAGATCTTTGATCCACTTTGAGTTGACTTTTGTGCAGGGTGAGGGATAGGAGTCACATCCTTTGCATATGAATTTCCAGTTTTCCCAGTGCCACATGTTAAAAAGGCTATCTTTTCTCCAACATGTTTTTGGCACCTTTGTTCAGTATCAATTTTTATGTGGATTTGTCTCTGTATCTTCTCTTCTATTGTATTCTCTTCCATTGGTCTTCATGTCTGTTTTGGTGCCAGTACCATACTGTTTAAGTTACTATAGGACTGTAGTATAATTTGAGGTCCAGTATTGTGATGCCTTCAGCTTTACTCTTCTAAGAATTGCTTTTGCTATTCTGAATTTCTTGATTTTCCATGTAAATTTCAGCACAGAACCACAAATCTCTTGAATCCCTCCCTTCCTTTCTTTTTTAAAATTTTTGGCTCCTATTCCATAAAGAATGTCCTTTTTAATGCCAATAATGAGTATCATGTGGGTAAATCCAATGGTAAAATTTTAATCTTTATTTGATTGGTCAGCAATATTTGACACATTTGAATCTCAGACATTTCCACTGGAATTTTGTTTTCATTTTTTTTCCTACATCACAATTGTTGTTTTAGTCTCCTTCTCCGATTTTCCTCTAACCCGATTTTTCTCTATTACTTTAACTCCACAGTGTTGGAGAGTCTTAAAAGTCAAATATCTTTTCTGATATCTTTTCTTCTTTCTACCTGCATTCATTTCCCAGCTTTTGTTTGGTCTCATAGCTTAAGTGAGATAGAGAGATAGGTAGGTAGATAGATAGATAGATGGATGGATGGATGATAGATGGAATGACTTTCCAGTCTGGACCTTACACCTATTCTCTAGAGACAAATATACAACATATTTGAAATTTGTATTTAAAATTGGCATAGTCATTAAACTTAGCATGCACAAAACTACCTACCCCTATTCCTCTAATCTTTACCATTTCACAGAAGGGAAAATCCATTTTCCTACTTATTTAATACTAAAACTTTCTAATCATTCTTACATATCTGTAAGCACATCCTGAAACTTTGCCTTTAAAAACATCCAGTCTGACTGCAATCACACCATTTTCATCACTACCCCCTCAATCAAAGCCAGTGTTAGTTCCCATCTGAAGTACTGCAATAGCTTCCTCTTCTCCCTCTACTCTCAACTTCCACCTCACCTTTCTTAAGTCTATCCTTAGGAAATTAGCCAGGATAACTGCATTGAGTGAATGGGCAGTCTATGTAATAACTCTGTTGCTCTCAGCCCTCCAATTGCTTTCCAATTCACTTTGAATAAATATAATAGTGATGGGCCTATACAGTGTCACTCTCATTTTCTTTCCAAATTCATGCCTTGCTTCTTTGTCCTTTCTCACTTTCACCAGCCAATCTGTTTTCCTTCCTGTTAGAATTTCATCATATACATTTTAGGAGGACACGGGCATTCAGACCATAGTGAGAGCTGTGAGAGAACCCCATAATTAAATAGAATGTAATTATCAATGTCATTCAATGGCAGACTTCAAAGAAGGTCCAGTTCTTACACCTGCACACCTAAGTATTCCTATGAGTCTATCTCCACTTATTAAATACTTTTTAAATTTAAATCTGAATATTAGAATTTGATGAACTTATAGAAATGGACTTTTATTCAAAACTTAAATTAATGTGATTTTTTGAAGAGTTATATTTCAATATCTGATCCCATCCTTATATTCACAGTAGATGCCTAGCTGGCACAGGCAAGCATACATAGGTTTATATTCTTAAGGTAAATCCCTAAAGTTTGACTAAAATGAATGTACAGCTATCTCTACGTGATTATAATCAGTCAACTATTTTTGGCTATTTTGGAGCTTTCCAAAAGGAAGAGTTTCTACCACTTCTTGATCCCAGCTTCATGATTTAGAATGAAAAGTTCAATCCCGTCTAGAATTTAGTTTAATTTATAAGCATTTGGAACTACCTAGTGGTGTTTAAAAAACAATGTTTGATTCATGCAGAGTTTGGGGGATAAAAACGATGAAATTTCTTTGGTAAACTTTTCATAAGCCACCTACAGGCTCTCATATATTATGAACACACTGTGGTCACTTTTTCAATTAAGGGAAAAAATATAACCATTGGGATATATGACAAATATTTATTCGTCCCCAACTGAACGGTGCAAGAGGAGAAAAGATAGAAAGGAGTATCAGAATGCATCATAGAATCCACACTACTCAGTCCATGTTGTTAAGCATTTAAGGTTTACACAGAGCAGCAGTGTGCTGCAGCAGCCACATTCCAAAGTGATTTTTCTGCAATCAGAGTTTCATTCATTACCCAATTTTCATGCAACTCCCTTGGCATTTGAAATATGTTTCAAGGTAGACTCCCCAAGGGCCTTTCCCCTCCCATAATAACTGATCTGCAGTGTCCAAAGATAGATCTAAATATCTTTGGTGCAAATTACTTGAGGCCTGCAGAGCATGATTCTCTGTCATCTTCATCACATTTCACACCTACAGAACTGATAACAGATTAATATCTAGGCTGAAAATATTTCATCAGCGTCTCTGGCTAAGGCACCTTGCATTATTTTATCTGGGGGCACCAATAAAAGTAGGAGGGGGCCCAGAAAGTAAAAATTTATTTTCACTCAGAGAAGAGGGAGGGAAAAAAAAGAGAGAGAGAAAAAAAAGATTTTCCTTTAGTATTATGAGAAAGGCGACAAAGCTGGTCCTGGCAAAGTTCTCTGCTCCGATTATGTATACACTTTTATTCAATCATTGTATCCCTCCGTGTCTGACATTTGGTCAATAGTGCAATCTACCACCGATCAGAATAAAACAGCCACCCCAGAGCACCTTGGAATTTCATTAGTTTCCTTTCAATGTAGTCCTTATAACTAGATGTTTATTTGGAAACACAAATTTAAAGTTCAATTCTGTGCCCTGTCAATATTAGTAAAAAGTCAAGGATCCTAGACATTACTGTAAACCTGATTTTGTTCCCTTCTTATTTATTTATTTAGAATATAAAAGTTGAGGGAGGGGAAGTAGGGCACAGAAGAAAAGTAATTAAGAAATAAAATGAAATTAAAAAAAAGTATTGAAGGCAAATTTGCCTATAGGAAAGACTTATTTCTTCAGTATTCTGGGCTCTGAGAATAAATATGGAAAAAGACCTGGAATAAAACATTTTACACATGCATTCAATCTCTTCTGAATTGTAAAGGAGGCTGAAGGAGAAAGTATGAGGGAAATCAGTGGTATCAATATATACGTTAACTACAAAGAAGCAGTTCAATGTGGTGTTAAAGAAATGAATTTAATTTTGTCCAGACTTAGGTGTAAACAGTGGCTCAACCATATGTCAACTGTTGGGCTTGTCATAACTTTTGACTGAGTTTCAATTTTCTCATCTGAATATGGGGGTATAGGGATATGGCTGGCTTGATAAGGTTAGGAAAAGGTAAAATATCACTGGATACAACTAAAGGAGGTCACGTGGAAAGCTCCTCTCCCGGCCTCCCTTCTTTGTACAAGGATCAGAGTAAGAATTACTTGGTAAACTTACTACTTTAAAACTATTTTATATATTGTTGTTTAATTTATTAATTTGTTCATTCAAGATTTGTTTTGTGCTAAATGAATTGATATGCTTTAGGGTTATATTGGAATAAATGCATGAGTGAATTAAATAATCAATAAAAATAATGTTCATATAAGACTAAGTTAAATGCTACAAGTATTTCTATTAATAGATTTCAAAAGAGAAAAATTTGGTTAGTAATTAGAGGATTCATCTGTATTGGGCTAATGCTAGTTTCATATTTTAATACAATGTGCTGAAAGAATATGATCAAGATATTGACATGTGATATATGGTCTTAAAATGCTGTTATCTGTTTTAGATTAAAAGAAATCCCAATAAACTCATAAAAGAGACCAAAATACCTGGTGTAATGGTAAAATTGACAACTTAAAGTTTTTTAATAAAATATGTTTCATTGCCTCATAACACATTTCTAACTTCTATCCTTTTATATTATCAACTGACAGTATCATTCACATTTCATCTTCGTGTGCTTTTGGTTTTCTTTTGATTTGTTTAGAAGCTTTGGAACTATTTTCTAAATTATTGTGTATAATAGTAATGTGATATTAGACTTCCCATCCATACTTGAGTTTTTATTCTTACTTGCAATTGTCTTTATGTTCCTCAAACCAGCTAATTATTATTTTATATTTTATTTCCACCACAATAATGATTTGGGATATTTTAGTTGGAGCGAATTATGTCTTTAATTGCCGCAGTCCGGCAATTAAATAACCGAGGGGTGACGAGCAACTTGTATATATTGATACAGCAGGAGTGGGAGCCCTTTATTGTAGGACAGAAGTGGTATATATACATTCCACACAGTTCATCTTAATTAACATAAAATAGATACAGCAGTCAACCAATAAGGAATCTCTACACTTAATGGCTCACTGGCACCACCTCACAGACCACTCCCCCTGGCAAAATGCCAGGCGCCATCCTGACTTGTTTACAGACTCTAACATTTAATGGTTTATAAAAAATATTATGACCTTGTAATTTTTATCATCTTAAAAAGGTCTCATATATTTTATGACATTTCATTGGAGATTTGTATTTTATATGAAGCTTTACACTTTTCAGTGATTTCAGCAACCAGTAATAATTATAATGCTAATTTATATTTATTGCATCCTTATTATGTACTAGGTACTCTTCTAAATTCTTTATGCACAGTAGCTCACTTGATCTTCCCCCAAAACATTATGAAATAATACAATTATTACTCTCATATTAATTAGAAGAGGACTAAAGTATAGAGAGAAGGCCACATAGATTTGCAGGACAGAACCAAGATAGGAAGCAGTGCTTTTTACTTGTAGAACCGGAGTTTTTACCCACTATACTAAGCTGCCCCAAGAGCAAATCAGCTTATACATCTTTCTATGCACCATAATACTTCAAGATAAAAATATAAGTAACTCTTCCATTGTGATCTACTTACAGAACTGAAATCTGAATATGAACCATTAAACTTTTGATGTATTATTCTTCTGAAAGGACAACAGAATTTTTAATATAATAATCAAATTTCAAATTTAGACAAGGAACAAGCATTTACCAAAATCTGAATGAAATAAAGGAATGTAACTGGAAATTTTATGAAGTTGGAAATTCTATTTTGCATTTGTAATCCTTAACCCAGAGTTCATTGGTTATTATTTGATAATTATTAAGAAATACGCAGGAACATTAGTTCTTTGGCTTCTTTTGCATTCTTTCTTTCTGGGAAGACTATCCTTGTGGTTTGTGGTTCTGGTGAGGCTGTCAATCAAGAACTCAAGTCCCCTGCCATAGGAGGAGGAATAAGGAGGTTGGTGGTCAATTAGAATATTCTAACTCATAGAGCAAAGTAATGGTCCAGGGTAAACACAAGATTCCAGCAAAATCTGACAGAGACCTTTTGAGAAGAAGCTGGAAAAGATATGGATTCTCTCGTCCTAGGATTTAAAACTGTGAGAGCTATGTAGACTTGAACAGTTGGAGGTCGTCTGGTAGTGACAGGGAGAACGACTAGTCGAGAAAAAGGTCACATGAAGTCACACACAGACAAAAAATGGAGAGGAAGAGATAAATCTTGTTGACACATTGAAACACTTAGAACCAGCCATCTTTGTGCTCATAAGTCTCTAGCCTGCCTCTCTGACTCTCAATCATGTCAGGCTTATTCCTTCTACTTTCCCCTTCTACTTTCTTTAATCCATCCTCTCCTTCCTCCAGATAATCATATGTTTTTCTTTTCCCTTTCCTTTTTATCACTTCAATCTCATTTGACTTGTCATCTATTTATTTTTTTGCATTATAATTCTTAATACACCATTATATCATATTCACTCTTCATTACCCAATTCTCTTTTATTTTTTTTCTCAGAACTTTGTCCTATCTAGCATTGCATGTCTCTATCCACTAAAGTATAAACTCTCAGTGTGACAGAAGAAAACTTATTGTTTACCTTTATGTGAGGTAGTAATTTCATAAGCTACAGGACAAGTAGATGACCAAGAAGAAATAGAGAAATGCCTAGAAACACACAGCTTGCCAAAACTAAATCACAAAGAAATGGAAAGCCTAAACTGACCAATGAAAAAGAAGTAGATTAAATCAGTGATTAAAGAAAAGCTTAGAGTCAAGCTGTATGGGTGAATTCTATCAAACATTCAAAGAAAAGTTAATATCAATTATTCTTAAACTCTTCTAATAATAGAAGAAGAGGTAACACTTCTAAACTCATTTTATGAGGCCTAAATTTCCCAAATACCAAAGACATAACAAGAATTATAGTCTTGTATCCCTGATGTAATACAGAAATTTCAATAAAATACTTGTGAACTGAGTTAAATTGCACCTTAAAATGTTTCTATACCATAGCCAAGTGGAATGCATCCCTGGGATGCAGGAGTTATTTAACATTTGGAAATCAATATTAACAGAATGAGAGATTAAAACCACAGTTCATCTCAAGAGCAGAAACATCTCAAGATCTCAAGATGCAAAAACTTGATCATCTATTCATGACAAAAGTTTATAAAATAGGCCCAGAGAAAATTTACATGAAACATTAAAGACCATATATATTAAAATCCCACTGTTCATATCATGGTAAGAAAAGATGAAATTTTTTTTCTTCAAAGAACTAGTATAACTCAAGATATCTTTCTTGCCACTTCTATTCAACACAATATGCTGAGTTTGCTGGATCACATGGGAGGTTTATTTTTATTTGTTTTTAAGAAACTTCATACTATTTTTTGTAATGACAATAACAACTTCCATTTCCATCTATTCTTGACATTTTTATTCAACATAAGGAAGGCCTAGTGAAAACAATTAGACAAAAAAAGTCAAATAAAATATATATGAATTAGAAAGCAAGAAAATTTTCTTAGCCTGTAGATGACATGACCATATATGTAAAAAATCTTAAAGATTCAACAAAATAAACCATTGGAATCCATAAGAAATTCTGAAAAGTCATGAGATACAAAATAAATACATAAAAGTCAGTGTTGTTTCTATAGATAAACACAAACTATTCAAAAATGAAATTAGGAAAATCATCTCACATGGGAAAAATGGAGGAACTGTGATTGAGCAAAGGGAGGGGCAGGATGGGAAAGAAAGGTGACATGGGGGCAGGAAAGATGGTGGAAGGAAATGGACATCATTACCCTGGATACATGTATGAGTGCACATATGTTGCAACTCTGCATCATGTACAAACAGAGAAATGAAAAGTTATGCTGCAACTGTGTACAATGAATCAAAATTTATTATTAATTAGAATAAATAAGTAAATTCAAAAAGGAAACAATCTCATTGACAATACCATCAAAAATAATAAAATATTTCGGAATAAAGTAAATAAAAGTAAAGAACTTGTAAACTAAAATTCATAAGTTATCTATAGATCAATTTAAAGACACCAAAAATGTGGAAAGATATCCCTATTCACTGGATTATAAGAATTAATATTATGAAAATGTCTATACTAATTACAGTGGTTTACAAATTCAATGTAATACTTATTAAAGTCCAAATGGTATTCTTCATAGAAAGAGAAAAAGCAATCTTGACATTCATATAGAATTACCAAAGACCCCAAGTAGCCAAAGCAATCTTAGATAAAAGGAACAAAGTTGGATGTATCATAATTTCTTATTTCAAAATATATAACAAGTCTTCTATAACCAAACAGTATGACATTAGCATAAAAATCAAACAAACAGACCAATGGAACAGAGTAGAAACTAGAACAGAATAGAAAGTAGAATTACAGAATTTCTTATTAATTTCAATGGTTTATTTTGTTAAATCTTTAAGATTTTTTCACATGTATGGTCATGTCATCTATAGGCAAAGAAAATTTTGTTGCTTCCTAATTCATTCAATGGAACAGAGTAGAAAGCCCAGAAATAAATCCAAGCACCTCTAGTCAAATGGTCTTCAATGAGGGTGCCAAGAACATACAATGGGGAAATGATGTTGGGAAAACTGGATATGCACATACAGAAGAATGACATTAGGCCATTTTCTTAATATATATAATCTGACACCGTAAGCATAGGCTTAGGCAAAAATAGACAAGTGGAACTATATTAAATTAAAAAGCTTCCATACAGCAGAACAGGAGTGAAAACTCAAATCTATTGAATGAGAGAAAATGTATGAAGACCATATACCTAAAAAGGAGGTGAATATCCAAAATATATAAAATAATTCCTCTACTAAAATAGGTATAACTACAATAGAATAATATTAATGATAATAACAACCTGCTTTACACGTGGGCACTAGATTTAAATAGACATTTCTCCAAAGAAGGCATACAAATAAATGGTCAATAAACATTTGAAAAGATGCTCAGTGTCACAGATTATCAGGGACATGCAAATCAAAACCACAATGTACTGTCACCTCACTCCTGTTAGGATGGCTATTATCAAAAAGACAAATAATAACAAGTATTGATAAAGATGTGGAGGAAAGGGAACCCCTGTACATTGCTAGTGGGACCTGAAGCCTGTACGGTCATTATAAAAAAGAGTTTGGACTGTCCTCAAAAAAATTAAAAAGGAGAATTACTATGTAATCTGTGTGATCCAGTCATCTCAATTTTGGCATTCATCCAAAGGAAATGAAATTAGTATGTCTAAGAGATACCTGCTCTCCTGTGGTCATTGCAGAAGCTAAGATATGGACACAGCATACACGTTTCCAATAGATGTATGGATAAAGAATTTGTGATATATACAGACACAGACTTGTGCACAAATGGGATATTATTTTTAAAACAGGAAATTCTGCCATTTGCAACAAAACAGATTAACCTAAATAAACTAGGTAAGCATAGCAGAAGTCAGGCTAATAAAATGAAAGAAAACACAAATGCTGCATGATCTCACTAATATGTTCAATATAAAATAGTTAAATCAGAGAGGTAGGGTATAGAATAATGATTGGCAGGATCTACAGATTGGGGAAAATTGGGAGATGTTAGTCAAAAGGTACAAAGTTTCAATTTTGTAAGACAAATTCTAGAGATTGAATGAATAGTATTAAATTCGTTAACAATACAGTACTGCATACTTAAGAAAATGATAACAATGTGAGGGTAGGGACGAATACATTTATCTTAGTTTAAGCTTAATTGTGGTGATTATTTCACAATATTATATATATCAAAACATCAAGTCATACCTAAAATATATACAACATGTAAATTAAAATATATACTCTATGAAAATATGTACAATATGTAAGCTGCAAAAAATGTCTAAGTTAAAAATTTTTGGACAATTGATATTTTAAAAATGAGTAATGCTTTATTAATCAATATACTGATAAATGTTAACTTCATATCATCATAACTAGTACCGTTCTAGGTATTGTATAAACAACAAATATAATAAAAATAAAGAAGCTGAACATAGCACTTGGGAAATGACCATATAAAAATTGACAAGATAATATGAAAGGGAATAGTTTATATTGGAAATACTAGGGCTTAAAGGGGATGGAATCACATTACAAGGAGTAATCAGAGAAGATCTTCTGAAAGGCACAAAACTAACTAACTCCAGATCTGGAATTACAGAGAGTTTTTTCATGGTGAATGAGGTTCAAGAACAGCCCAAAGCAAGGTGCTCTGGTAGGGACTTTTGGGGGGATACCACAGTCCAGTGATGAGTTCATTTGGGTGCTTAAGGGAAATACATTTACGAGGTTGAGTTTATAAAGCATAAATTAGAAATATCTAGTTTTCATACTATTGACCCTAAAGCTTCTTATAAAGGAAAATGATTCTATGATAAATAACTTGGAAAGTTAATCTGGCATTAGTATGTAAAAATAACCATAATGGGAAAGAGGTCAGCATATCCTTTAGAAAACTTGGGTATGGTTCATATGGAAAATACTGAACCTTGTGGAAAGGAAAGTTGTGTGCAGAGGGAAGAAAAGATAGCTCATGAAATCTGAACTGTGGAAGTAAAACTATAAGGGAACACAGACAATCAGGATTACCCCTGAGATTCTACTGTAGGAAGAATAAGAAGATGCGTCCAATGATAGAAATATGGAGGTTGGAAGCACAATTAGCTTAAGGATCGCTGTGAATTTGGTTTTGATAATCTAAGGTAATAGTAATATGAGTAAGTAGAATTTTTTCTATTGGTAATTCTCAACTCAGGGGTTTAAGAAAGAGATCAAATTAAGAGCTATAGATTATGCAGTCTATGAAACAGCATTGAATTCATAGGTATTGGGGGACAACTTATCTGTTAGGCACAGCAGACATTGTCTGTAAATATGTGTTAATTTTTTAATAAAAGGCAAACAGTTAATTTATATGTTAAAATGTTTTGCTGTTTGATATTAATATATTTTATACAAATGCAATAGTAAAGTATAGGTTAATATTTTGTTTTATGAAGGAAGTGTACTATGAAAACAAAAGTACTAAGATCCATGAAAATCTCAGGAATGTTCTGAAGATTTAACTCTAATAATAATCAATTATTAGAAAGTGGGCAAAAGGCAAAGAAAACTCTTAGAGCAATGGATTCTAAGATTTGTATCTCCCTCAATATAGCATGCTCATGAGTGTGCATGGTGGTGTGTGACATTTGTACTGGGTCCTCGCTGAGTGGCACCTGAGTGCTGCTCATACTTTCCTGCCAGCAGGACCTTGGGGACTGTGTTTTATCCACGTGATGGTGATCCTCTACTCAAGTTGCTGTACATGAATCCTATCAATCCCCTCATTCCATCTTAAGAACTCTATTAAAAAGCAATAAGAGATGTTAATTTTGTTTTCACAATGTGTTAAGTTCATTTTCTCAGCTCATTCTTTCTTTGTTTTGAACAGCTTAACCAGTTTTGAAACAAAAGTAAAATCACATAGAACAATTCTTAAATAGTTTAAAATACAAACAAAATAAGTCAAAGAATGCAGCATTCACTTGAGAATACTAACGCAAAATTGAATGATATTTTATTATCATTGAAAGTGGCAAAGAACTTTTTTTCATCTACCTGATTAACCATGATTCTACAGGTCTCCAAATCGAGCAATTAAGATAACACAAGAATGTAAAATATACTTCCAAGGGGCTCTGTCCCAACTCTACTGGTGAATTTTTCAGAAAGAATAAATTTTACACATTCTTCATATTTTCCCCAAGTATTTTTTTTTTTTTGTAATTTTTCTATCTTGGACTCCTCTCATGTCAAACATCACAGAACTGTTTTCAATTTTATTCCTGAAAGGATGTGGTATTTAAAAGTTATCTAACATTAGGTTGTTCAGAAATTATTCTTTTCTAAATTTCTAAAGTGTGCTCTTTTTTATTCTTTGACAAACTTTGCTAAAAGAATGACTACATTTCTTTAACACTGCAAATAATAGAGTTGACTGTATATTTGAGCAGGTTGACAGCTTCACTTAGCAAACTCACCCTAAATTCCAAAAACAAACCTTGCTGACAGTTGGCTGACAATGGTTGAGATGACAACAGAAATAATTTCCAGCAGGAACAAAAACAGATTTAAGCTAGTACACACAACATTGCAAGCTTTTTCTTTTTAAATGATTATAAAAAAGAAAAGCAATCAAAGGAGAAGGAGGCAACCTGCCCATTAGGTACAGCACAAAATCTCGGCCTATTGCAGCAAGTTATTTACAAAATCAAGTTACAGAGCATCCTTTGTCCTTACCAGCAGGTGCAGCTATTAAGCAGGAAACATTCAAATATAATATGGCCTAGAGGGGAAAAATAAATAGACAGTTTCCTTTCCCTTCCATTACAAATGCCTAACACCAGTGTGATAATTTAATAATTCAATTCCATTTGCTAGGAAAAATTAGCCATTTATTTGGAGTCTTGAAATCACTAAACTCTGAATGTTTCTCTGTGATCAAATCTTATATGGCATATTTACTTAAAGGAAAAGTGGGGTTTTTTTGCCTTCTATTTTCTTTATTAGTTTCTCTTCAGGTATTTTGCAGAAACCTATAATGAGAGTCTGTTTAAGGAGAGTGGAATCAGCTATACTTTTCATTTTTCATCATATTGCGCTATCCAGTATGTGATAAAAGTGCTTTTGTACTGAAAACTGACTAGTATCCCCTGGATGGCATTATAATGTCAGTGGGTGTTGGATGGTGTCTCAATATGACAACCTGAAAGCGGAAGGATAATGGAGCAGTGAATTTGGATGAATGGGTCCCAATGGTACTTTGGGTCAATGATCAGAATGTGAAAAGAAGAAGACAGAGGAACCAAAAGAACATGGATTTAAGGAAGAGAGAAGCAAGTGAAATGTAATTGTGAAAGAGACAGGATGAAAATCATCAACGAGCAAGTTTTATAAATGGAAGGATATGAGAAAAAGGAACAATCAACAATATCCAATATTAAGAATTGGCAACCTGCTGAATTCTGTAATTAGAAAAATAGTTTCCGTGAAATTGGTTAAATATGAAGCCAAACTGCAGTGGGTTGAGAGAATGTGAAATAAGAAGTATATTTAAACTATTACTGTAGATTTTGAATGTAAATGGAAAAAAATATATTAAACTAGTATTGGGGAGAATGAATCTTACAGAGGAAATAGGGAGGAAAGCATAATGATACAAAGACTATTTAGAGATATGAGAAGGAAAAGAGATGAAAGCTAATACTGTATGAAGAGAAGTCCATGGGTTCCACAAGGTCTTAGAGGAGATGGGAAAGATTGCCTCCAAAGTGCACTTTTTTTTTTTTTAATAATTATTTTAAATAACTGTTTATTTATTTATTTATTTATTTATTTTTTGGCAGACACAACGTCTTTGTATGTGGTGCTGAGGATCGAACCCGGGTCGCCTTTGTATGTGGTGCTGAGGATCGAACCCGGGTCGCACGCATGCCAGGCGAGCGCGCTACCGCTTGAGCCACATCCCCAGCCCCCCAAAGTGCACTTGACAGCATTGATGTTGATGGAGCCATTCTCCTTATCTTAGATGTCAGTGGTAAAATGAAGACGTATGTACACACAGGTGATTCATTCTTTGTTTGGAGAGGCTGGGCAGAGTTTTTTTTAAGTTATGTTCTCCATTAAATTTTCCATGAAATAGGCAAAAACATTTGCTGAGAGTAAGCATAGCTGAAGGGTAGTTGGCATCTTGAGTTAAGTAAGAAATCTTTGAAATAGATGCTGATAACTTAGAGGAGCTTGAACCCATAATTCTGTAGTGGCACCATCCACAGTGCTTGTGTGTACAAGAGATATGAAGTGTTAGTAAAACTCAACTGTCACTGATCATGAAGAGAGAATGACAGAAAAAAAAATAAGAAAATGATGAAATGGTGATTATTCATGAGAAAATAAATGAAATGTTTAAAGAATTTCAGCATATGTAGGGCAGGAGATCAGTTGGTCTAATTGATCTTTATGACTCCAAAGGTTAGCTCAAAAGCCAGAACATGGTGGATACAAACATAAAGATGGCAGAATGAAAGATGTCATGAAGTGGCAAACAGAATTGAGTGTCTCTCTTGATGACATTTAAGCTGGTAACAGTGATATAATTCTACAACCAATACTAATGATGGTAATAGAACACATATATTGAGTGCTTAGGTGTGCCAAGCAGTGTGGAGCTCTTGAATTATCTCATTTAATTCTCACACGGATATATGAGTTAGACAATATTTGCCACTGTAATTTTATGGGTGTGGTTTAGAGATGTCAAAATATTATTGCATTTCCCTGACAAATTTCTTATGAAGGTACCTGGGACTACAATGCTGTCTTATCTCCATGCTTATTATATGGTAGAATGTTATACCATGTTTACATTCTTACCAACTACATTGGAAATACGTGCTCTATTTCAGTGAACACAGAAAGCACATGCCCCACTTTAATGTCATTAGGGAAAAGATTAATTGTTTTACTTATCAATTATAGGTTGGTCTCTACCCTCACCGACTTAAAAAAAATCAAGATCTTAAACTTTTGAAGTTTAAGACAACTTATGAAATTTAATAGAAACAATCTACATCAAAATTATTCCTGAAAATGTTATGCTCATCTTGTTGCCTATAAATATCCTTGGTATTTTCTGCAATGATGCTATTACCTAATCAACCTCAGGTCCTTGAAATAAAACATTTTCTTCTGCTGAAATTTTTCGTGAGTTTTAGTAAACCATTAATTCAAACTGAAATCTGAAAATTTGAGTTTTGGTGGATTAAACTGCAAAAGATTAAATTAGAATATCTTAACAGGCAAGCAATCAACCTTCTATCATAACCTTGTGTGTTAATTTCATTTTTCTGCAACATTTCCCCCTATCTACAAAACTGAGGAAAATGAAAACACTTAAAAAAATCAATAAATATGTTTGAATGATAAATATGTAGGTGAAAATAATAAATGTTATAAATAGTTTTCTTTGAATATTAACTTTCTGAGAGCAGGGAATAACTTAGATATTATAGACCAAAAAATTCCTATCAAATGATAAGGTTGTATGAGAATGTTTTTGAATGATATACATGGATTGGAAAAATCAAAATTAAATAAAAATCAAGACTAATGTTTTGTTTGTCAGTGCATTCAAATGTAATTTAATAAGTACAATTTAAGTAATTCTTACTTCTAAGAAATAGTGTAAATATTTCAATTCAAACTATAAAATACTCATACCAAGATATTATAATATTAGATTCAATTATGTTCTCAAAAATATAGAGCAGCAAAGAACTGCAGATATTGAGACAGTCTGGAGAATAATAACCCATACATATGTTTAGGGCCTAAAAAAATCAGATTACACTCATCTGCTTCTCTTGACTACTTCGTTTATATTCATGGGAACCAATTTCTGGCAACTTTACAAATCAGTTTTTAAAAGTTTAATTTTAAAGGAGTCTATCTTTTTAATGTAAAATAATGTAAGCTTATTTTAGAAAAATCGAAAAACACCAAAGTCATCATAAGACAAAACAATCACCTAAGCCCTTCCCAGACAGGACAATTGCTATTATTTTGCTTTATTTTCTTCAATATTTTTTCAAAGTTTAGTTTGATTATGGAATTTTGTCTTTGACTTTTTGTTTTTCTTGTTGTCATTCTTAGCTACTGTAGTTTGATTTTCAGAAATAAGTATATGGGAAGAGTTTTTAGCAGAAGAGAGAAGAACACTCATCATGTGTAGAAATCAAAATTAGGCAAGGCCTAAGACAGTAGAGGAAGGAATAAGGAGGAATGGTGTATAGGCTAGGTTTACTTGATTTATGGTGTGGTGAAGTTATAGTAATGATTCTGCTCCATAAAGTTACTCAGGGATCCAGGCTGATATAAGCTCAAGCTCCTGGACCCTGCCAAATACAATGACAGGGTAAATGAAGAACTGAGAGAACAAACATAAGCCGTTCACTGCTTGACTTGAGCTGGGAAGTGACATGCATCAGTGCTGGACTATTTTTCTTGGTACCAGAAATTACATGGTCCTCTCTCATGGCAAAGTGACTGAAAAATATAGGAACAAATAAAATATATTGAGAGAGGCTGGAGTTGTGGCTCAGTGATGGAACACTCATCTAACATGTGTGAGGCCCTGGGTTCGATCCTCAGCACCACATAAAAATGAAGTAAAGGTATTGTGTCCAACTACAACTAAAATAAAATATTTAAAAAATATTTTGAGGGTGCCATGTTCTTTAATACAAAAGAAGAACCAAAATGAATAGATTTATATGTTCATGTGTAAGACTTTAAATTGTACTTTAGAAGATGTATCTAATTGCTCTGATATCTCATCTCCTTTTCTAGAACTCTGATAATATTTGCTTAGTACAATTTTTTAACAATTATGTATATAATTATACTGTCTTAAACTTATTTATTCATTTAATGTTTTTCCTTGAGAGATTTACATGTACAGAGCAAGTACTAGGCAACATTTATCCCATGAATATAGTCCTAAGTATTGTGTACACGAGAAAACAAAGATTATTGAAATCTGCAGTTATTTTGTTACATTAATTGCATATCTTGATAAAAATGATACACTTTTGCCTCTTATTTCCTGGAACTACATCACTTTTCTGCTATATTCATGGCTTCCTGTTTTCTATATGATAAACTTCAAGATCCCTTATGTGATATATTACGTTTGCCAATAACTGGCCTTTGTTTAAATCTCCATTTACCTCCCAGTGACATTTTATGTTCTCAAAGTATTTTTTAATTTCTTGATATACTACACTGCTTTTAAAGATATCTTTTCTAGAAAAGTCTGCGTGGATTATCTTTCTGAAGGCCAATCTCTTTTCCTCAAACACACCATCAATTGTTCATAAATTCCTAGTTAGTGCTCAAGTGTGAGCTTTGCTGTTATCTTTTTTTTTTATTGGTTGTTCAAAACATTACAAAGCTCATGACATCATCTTTCATACATTTGATTCAAGTGGGTTATGAACTCCCATTTTTACCCCAAATACAAATTGCAGAATCACATCGGTTACACATCCACGTTTTACATAATGCCATATTAGTGTGCTGTTATCTTTTCCTGGGGTAATTTCCTGCCCTCTCTGTTCAAATAACATCCCATGTATATCTCTGCCCTTGAACCCCTCGATCATAATGATCTCTTACATAACTATTTCTTCTACATGAAGTTGAGCTTTCCAAGGCCAGGGAGCAGGTATAATTCATATTTGGACCCCAGTGCCTATTCTAATCATTTTTTTGTGTGTTTTTGAAGGATTAATCATTGGAATCAATGAGTGGAATACCCTGAAAGTCTTTCCATTTTTCTTTGATGCAGTGCCTAAAACATACCCTTCAAATATTCTCCCCATCTTGTCATTTTATTAATTCAGTAGGGCTCTTGTAAAGTTGGAGGTTATAGACGACATTAATTCAGAGTAATTTTAAAGAGGAGGAAATCTTGTCCCATGCTTTGTGGATTGCTTTCTGCACCCTGGTATAGATGGGTCAGTTAACTTTAAAGTGAGCCTCAGGTAGGCACATTATGCTCCTTCCCACCCTACTAGGTCTTTCAAACTACTATGCCTTTCCAAGAGCCAGAAGTGCAGAGTCTATGAAAAATGAATTATTAATGTCTGATTTTCACAGCAAAATAGAATATTTTTGCTCAAAGAGTAGCATTTCTTCCATGATTTCAGACATCCTTTATTAATATAAAATCCTGACCCTTTAGTAAGGTGTCTTTTTGAATCACAGATTTGCTGACTTTAATAAACACACTGCTGTTATTTTTAATAAGCATGAAAGTTCAGTTTGGAAAGTTTATGGTCTGGTTACAATCAAAACGACAAGTGAAGAGTGACAAATAAATATATAAATAAGACTAAACATTTCTCACATACCAAATGTAGTTTTCAGATAAATTCAAGTGAGGAATTATTTTTTTCTGAAAGAGGTTCTTTCTGTATCTGTATAGATCTCTGGCCAAGAAAAGACATATGTGCAGTGGGTATAGCACAAAGCTTTCTGCTCTCTTCAGTCTGCCACTTCTGTCCTCTCAAACCCACATACCCTATTAATTACGTTATTGGCCGTTTTGTATTGTGCCAAATTGACCTCAAATATGTTAGAAAATGTCTTTGTACTAGTGACTTGACATTTAAAAATGGAAATAAGAATTTTAAACATTGAATCAGTTTTAAAATTTCAATGAACATTTTTAAATAAATTTCAAAGCTATTGATTATATGATTACCTCAAAAAAGATGATATTTTTTTGTTTTGTTTTCTATTTTAATTGCTTGTTAGTCAAATTTTGGAGACATTTTGTTCCCTGACAGTTGTCCTAGTCACTTCCATGAACACAACTTAAGCTATTTTCAAGGTCCAAAAATCTAAAAATGCAATCAGGATTTATCTAGCAGTGGGTTTCAATTTTTGTTCAGTAAATTTAGTTTTAGTACAAGTAGTAGTGGTTACATTGTTTTCCTTAATTAGTAGGAGCACAATCATAAGCACTGCTGCCTAATCTTTCTGTAATGGCCCAGCATCATGGTTATTTACCAAACTGCCTTTTTGAAGGTCATTTATTAAGCCATAAAGAAAGAAAATGATTTTCCAAGTTTATCAGATAATCAAAACCCAAATACAATGTCTCATTCTAACAAAGGCTATTACAATTCTGAAGATGATTGGAAGCATGGCCTTCTTTAAAAAAAATTAATAACCTCTACTTGAATGGATTTCCTGTATTGGTTCCAAAAGGGAAACCATCTAAATGACTCCTCCTGATGCCAACAGAGTTTATGAACCTAGGTTGCTCTATCACTGCCCTGGTTTGCCCGGAGACAGTACAATTAGGACTCCATTTCAGTGACTGTGACTGTTATTATCTCTGAGGTCGAGGGCTTTGTAACATCTATTTTAATTGCTATTCTTCAGCCTTCTATACGGGTGGCATGGTCTAAGAGAGGCTATAGATCACCACCAGTCAATTGTTTCCCAATAATTTACTGAATTCTAGCTTCCGTCCTCATTGGGTCAGAATTTATACAAGGACTTTATACTAGAAGGCTCTCCAAGATATTTTAACAATATATGTATTAAAGTATCTGTTTTCTCAATGATGTCACCATGAAAATAAACATATCATGACCTTTGGTTCAAATGGCTTCTTTTTCTATCCTTTTGGAGTTATATGACAGGAAAAGCATGAATATTACCTGAGAAATGGAAAAAGACATGATTAGAGTCTTCTCTTCATTTAGAAAATATCCTTTTCTGCATATATTAACATGAATTTGCTTATAAATTTAGCACTGCTTTCTCTGAAATTTTCACATTCAACCTGTTGTGCATACCTTCTGTATGGCAGTCAGAATACTAGAGGATTTTATATACAAATTTCCAAATAGTATGAAGTAGGACTAATTTTCTCTACAGATGAGAAAACTAAAGCTCACAATGTGTAAATAAATTAGCCACAATCATTCAACTAGTTTGCTCATTTGTCTTGATGGTAGCACAGATCTATCTACTCAGAAGTTCCAAAGAGATGAGTATAAGTTGATGTGTGCCACTTGGAAAGGGAACATGTGAGCAGTGATTAGGGGTTGGTGCTAAGGTTGGGAGTGGTGGGCACAATATCCACAGAAGGTACCAAAAAGGAAAATCTGCTGATGATGGCATTCAGCGTTAGCAAGTCAGTCTGTCGCAGTGGTATCTACATATTTCCCTTGGGAGTCTTCCAAATTCTCCAGTACACACTTAGCTGAATTCTGGCATTGCCAGTTCTAGTAACACTAGGCAGCAACACGAAAGAGAATAAGCTCAGGATCTGAAGTTAGACCTTGTAAGTTCTTAGTTCCTTACTTAACAATATATATCATAAACAAACTAATAGCTTCATGGAGTCCTAGTTTTCTATTTTGAAAAAAAGCATTATTTTTACCTCTTCATGAATTTATTTAAATAACAAATAACCACTGTACAGATCTGTTGCCTAGTAGGTGCTCAATAAATGCTGGTTTCCTTTCCTCTTTATTTTATTCACTTTTCTTCCTTCTTCCTGCCAACCACTTAAAACATTCTGATGACTTTTAATTCAGGCTCTTCCACCTAAGACCACCTCTGTATGTTTCTTACAACTTATAATTACAAACAAATGATAGTTTGCAGTTTCTACCTTTTAGTTGCTCCAAATTCATACAGAGGTCAATATAAGGTGTTAGAGACATCACAAATGACAGGATTGAGGAATAAGGTCTGAATGAACAGCACTGTGGAGACAGAAGCTGTTTCTAACAGGTCCAAATTGGCTCTTTCCCTTTTGTTCCACCTCTTAGAAAATGGAACTGCTTTTCACCTAGTTTTACAAGACAATAGGTTGGTTACTCTGCATTATTCTTTAACTTCTGCAGAATTTATTATTCTTAACCAAGAAATTCTTCTTGGAGCACCCTCTAGTTTTGTTTCATTGACAACATAATTTTTAGAATTTCTTCCTTTCCTATTGCACCATCACCCCTCAATCCCTCTTGCCTTTGCCTCCACTGAGCAATAAGTATAGGAATTCACTGGGACTCAACTGGGACCTCTGTATTTCTACCCCTCTGGTTCATTCGATTCCTTGGCTCTTAGTATTTCTTGTGTATTGGTGACTCTCTGATTTCTCAGTAGGCCACATTTCTTTGTGCTCTTGTAACTAGATGTTTTTTATCACTTCTACCAATGACATCTGCTTAGATGTTTCAAACTACATAACCAAAACAGATCTTTGAACCTTTCCTTCTATTGCTTCCTTCTCTAGTCTCTGCCATCTTCGCACATAGCAGAAATGAGAAATCCTGTTTAACACCATATTTTCTTTCAGATGTCAGATCATTCCATGTGAACACTGACATATTTCATGAATATATGCATTGCATCTGAGCCACTAACACCACCCTAGAGCAAGTCACCTTCATCTCTTCAACATGGTGTTCTGCAAGTCTTCTAACCTGTCTCTCTGCTTCTGCTATTGCTTATTACCAATGCAGTCTATATATAGATGGCCAAGTGATCTTTTAAAAAGGCAAATTAATCATGTTACTTTCTTGCCTCAACAGCTTTGCTCTTATAAAAAAAATCAAAACTTTGTCATGGCCTATAAGACTAGCAAGATCAGCCTAATTCCCTCCATCTTGACATTTCTGGCATCATTTTTTACTGTTTCCCCTTTCTCAGTATATTCTAATCACCAGCCTAGAATATACTGTTCCTCAGTTGTCCCCCATTCTCTTCCTCCTAAATCAACAGAAATCTTCCTGAAATTATTCTTCTGCCTCAGTATTTAAGCCCTCATATCTCAGCATTCAGTAAATATTTATTGGGTAAATGAAAATATAAATGACTCATTGCCTCTTCTTATTTCCTATACCTAATTAATCTTTAAGTTAAAACCATGTTATTTTGTTAAATCCTTGAATCATTATTATCCCTAATGTTCTTGCCTTAATTCTGGTCATCATTATCTCCTTCTTGAATCGCATAAAATAATTTTTTATGTTATGGGTTAGATATGAAGTGTCCTCCAAAAGCTAATGTGTGAGATAATGCAAGAATGTTCAGAGATGAAGTGAATAGATTATGAGAGGTGGAACCTGATCAGTGGATTAATCCACTTGAATAGATTAACTGGTTGGTAAATGCATGGAAGTTGGGTGTGGCTGGAGTTGATCCAATGGGCATGCCCTTGAGATGTATATTTTGTCCCTGGTGAATGGAGTCATGATCTAAACTGTTTTCCTCTGCCATGCTCTTCTTCCAAGATGTTCTGCCTCACCCTGGGCCCAGAGCTACAGAGTTGCCTCCTCATGGATTGAACCTCTAAAAACATGAGCCAATTAGGTATTTTAGTCATGGTGATGAAAGAGTTGACCAAAACAAAAACTGAGCAGAAGTCTAGGGCCAAGTAGATAGAGGTAACCAGGGAGAAACTCTGCTTAACAGATTGAAAATGCAGAGTGGATGATCATTACAATTCTGTGGTTGATGGGACTCTAGACTCTCTGGCTTAGGGAAAGATCCATGTTATCCTATAGTTTCCCCTAGAATTACTTCAATTGATCTTCTTCTAGCTGATCGTTGTGTATCAAGTTCTCTCTTTAGTCATTTCTTCATATGCAGCTAGGATGTTAAAATTTCCTATTTTAAAAGTATTGCATGATTTTTTTTGTTGCTGTTAGGAAAAAATTTTAAACCTCTTAGCTGGCATAAAAGTCTTTCAAGATTTGGCCCCTTTATTCATCTGTGTGACTCTCTGCAATTTAACTCACATGTCTGAGTTGCATTCTGCCCTATCAGGAACTTTGTTCACTTTATCCCTGACTCTATAGTGCTAGACTCTTATTAGATACTTGTAAATGTCTGTTGAAGGAATCATTTTAGTCAGGTATCCTACTCCCACTGATGTCTGACTTTCTTGCTTGTCTCTAATTACTTCCCATAGTGTGTTCATATATTTTATTCTAGGAGCTTATCCAGAAGCCAGCCCAACTCATATAAAAAGTAATCTATAACATGGATTGTCCTGTGAAAGATTTGACTGGTGACTATGTTTTTATTTATTTATTTTTGGTACCAGGGATTGCACTCAAAGGTGCTTAAACATTGAGCCAATACCCAGCCCCTTTTAATATTTTATTTAAAGACAGGGTCTCACTAAGTTGCTGAGGCTGGCTTTGAACTTGAGATCTTTCTGCTTCAGTCTCACAAGCTGCTGAGATTATAGGCATGCACCATGGCACCAGCAGTGACTGTTTTTGGTAATTATTTTGACCACCTATTTTCTTTTGCTTTTGCTCCAATTTGTCCAGCCTATCTTTGTAGACATCTGCTCAAAACATCTGCTGACAAAAGGGAATTGCCAAGATGTCAACTATTTCCCTTAACATTGAAAAGATATCTTAAAGCATAAAGAATCAATAATAGGGTAGGCAAGCTAGTACTTGGTTATAAAGAACATTGCAGTGATTCCTCACTCTGTGGATACTTAGAAAATGTTAAATAATCTGAAAGAATATTGAGAAAAGGTTTTTTTTCTATCCATATTAAATATATGTAGTAGACATTTCATTTTTTTTTAAAGAAAGAGTGAGAGAGGAGAGAGAGAGAGAGAGAATTTTTTTTAATATTTATTTTTTAGTTCTCGGTGGACACAACATCTTTGTTGGTATGTGGTGCTGAGGATCGAACCCGGGCTGCACGCATGCCAGGCGAGCGCGCTACTGCTTGAGCCACATCCCCAGCCCGACATTTCATTTTTTGAGGTAGCCAAAGATTGCTTTTATAGTACAAGTATATGTTCTTTCAATTAAATATAAAATTTAAAATATATCTACCATTTTAAAGGATTGTTTATATATATACATATATGTATATCTAATATATATAATTATATATAATACATATTATATATATGTGTATATATATTAGTTGTAGATGGACACAATATCTTTATTTTTATTTATTTATTTTTATGTAGTGCTGAGGATCAAACCTAGGGCCTCACACATGCAAGGCAAGTACTCTACCACTGAGCTACCACCCCAGCCCCATATCTACCATTTTTTGTTTAAATTAATAATTTATTTCTCTTGTTCCTTATCTATTTTGGGGTGTACTTTCTCAGGAACTGTTTGTAGTAACTCAATTCAAAGAGTAGAGTTCACAGATTTCCCTTGCTTCTGTGTTGCGATCTGGAGAACGGCACAGATAATTTATGTCCATTTAAACCTCAGATGCTTATTAGGTGAGTTAAAAGTAATAATGATAACTAAGTAGTAATGTAATAGTAGTCATTACAAGAGAAAATTGATACAACATGTGTCAATGATTGTACAATGAAGTGCCACTGGGATTAATGAAATTTTCTGTTCATGATTACTCCCATTATATTTATCATGTTTATATCCACACTAAATATGATACATATATTTCCTCTTATACCT
>NC_135535.1:93138776-93193776 GCF_045843805.1 Urocitellus parryii | reverse complement strand
TTTAATGCTTTACGCTCTCAATTATTAAATCCTTAGATAAGTCTACAGGGTAGGTACCATTATCTCTGGCATATAGATTGGGAACAGAAGCTTGCAGAGGTTGCTCAAGGTCAGACTGCTGTGAAGTGGAACATTGCTGACACTCCTATTGATTGAAATTCAGGTCTGTTTGACTCAAAAGCTCCTACCCTTGTCCTCAGGCCATCCAGAATTCCTGGATCTTCACGGCAGGTACCAGCTTCCATCCCTTACTCAAGCACGCTCTCAACATGTGGGCGGTAGGTTTTAATTACTCTGTCACTTTTCCTCATTTATTGATCAGTTTGGCAATCATTAATTGAATGCTTATTTTGTGCTAAGTGCTGTAAACAAAGCTGGTGAAGATAATAAATATCCTTCTCCCTAACCACCTGTATTCTATTAAGGCAGAACTCAATAATTGTTATAGATGTATAAGGCGCAGATAATGCTTTTCTAGGGATGAGAAGGACAAGAATTCAGAGAAGGTTTTTATAGAAAAGATGACACTTAAACTGAATCTTGATGGATAACTTCCTCATTTGCCATTTCTATAAGGTTGAGCAGAGAGTGGACCCTAGCATCGGGTTTCAGAGAAATTCTGGTTGTGGAATCTTGGCAGAGTTAAAGGTTCTTAAGGAGGAGTGACCAGAAGAAAATAAGGCAAAACAATGAACAATAGCAAAATAATGAAGGATGATCTCATATGCAATTGTTTATCCTTAACAGCAGCAGGAAGTCTTTGAGGGATTTAAAGGGAGATGTGTCAGTTTTTTGTTGTTGTTGTTTGTTTGTTTTTTGTTTTTGAGGAGGGAATAATAAAAAGAGTTGATGAGACAGAAACCAAGAGGCAAAAAATAGAGAGGGCTGAAATAAGCAAGGAGGATTTTAGGGGATCTAAGGAAGAAGACATATGGGGTAATGGGAGGGGAGCATTTCTAGATAACTTCAGGCTTTTTACCATTGGTGTTGGCTGAATGGTAGAGGGAGACAGAAAATGTGTGAGAAAAAAATAATAGGGACCAGGAGTTTATTTTTGGATAATTTAAATTAAAAAGTCAATAGTACACTCAGATGTAAAAACTCAAAACAAAACCTATGGGATTCTAAACAAATGAGATATTCAACAGAAGAGGGGCAAATGGAGCAAACTGTTTTCTCTGTTACTGTAGTGCTCAGTGTGGACAATGTGGCTTAATGTGAGCCTCTGATATGGAATCCCATAATGGGACAGATATGTCTATCAGGCAAGGTGGCCATGGACAGGTTAAGCCCATGTGAAAACTTTGCTTAGATACAAAGCTTGGATGAAAAGGGATTGAAAATAGAAGAGGGGTTATCAATTGAAACGTTTCCAAAACATGAGGAGAGTGATACCTAGAGTGCAGGTTTCTGGGACTGGCCTTATAGATTAATTGAATCAGTCAATCATTTAACAGACATCTATGAACACATTCCGTGTATCTCAGACACTGAGCTAGATTATAGGGATATAGTAGAGAACAAGAGAACAAGGCAGAAAAGACTTTGCTTTTATAGAGCAATGTAATATGAGATGCCAACAAAATAATTGAGCAAATGAACATAACAAATGGAGATGAATGCTCTGGATAAAAGAATAAAAAGTGCTGATATTAAAAAAATAACTGTGCAGAATAGAGATGGGGAAGCCTACTCAGATTTAGTGATCAAGGAAACATCTCTCTGAGAAGATGGCATTTAAGCTGAGATATGAAAGACAGAACACACAATGTATGTAAGGAGCAGGGAGACATACTAGGAAGAAACAAGAACGTTTGACAAGTTTCTGTGGCAGGAAGGATCCTGGGGAGTTTGAGAACCGGGAATAAAAAAAGAGCATTGTGGCCATTTACTCTAAGTCACGGGCTGATCACACAGGGCCTTGTAAGCCAGCATAAGAAAGTGTGATTCTGCAGGGAAAGTCATGGAAAGGTGGCATAACGAAGCCTGAGTTTAGTGTTATACTTGTTGTCATGTGGATAATGAACTACAAAAAATCTAAAACCAGCAAAATGCAATAGAATATTATAGAGGATACACAATAGAATATTATGAAAGAGGAGAGCACACTACATTAGTGTGGTTGATAGAGACAAAGAAAGAGAAAGACAGGGAGAGAGATGAGGGGATTCAGTAGGTAAAGGGGCTGCCTTAGGGACTGATGAGGAATGAGGAAGAGAGAGAGTAACTAAAAATGACTCCTGGGTTTGGTGCCATTTACCGAGGTAAAGGCTATTGAGGGGCACACTGGAGTGGAAATCAGAGACCAAGAGTTTGTGGATGGTGGGTTACAAGTGTGGGAGTGATCAGTCTGTAGATGACAATTAAGGCCATGTGACGGTATGAGAAGGAGGATGAACCGTGTTTCACATCAGGAGAGAGAAAAGGAATTAATTTTAATGATGTGTATAGAAAAGTTTCTAGAAAAGGCAGAAAGCTGAAGGGGCCTCTGGCTAATGAGATGTATGTGTTGTAGAAAGCAAGCCCCTTTCTAATGAGGTGAGGCATGGGGTGGAAACCTTGTAATTGACAAATGACACGGAGAGGGAGAAGGCCAGGGACAGGCAGTGGGGAGACAGAGGGGAGAGGGAGAGATGATTATGAAAGTAAGTATTGGTATTGACAAGCCAGCACATTGGAAATTCATAGATTTATGAATTTGTCACAGCATTAGCCCATTTTATTCAATCCCAAGCATTACCCAAAGTGAAATATCAATTAGACCAATGGTTATGGGGGTTACAGGGAAAATGGAAGGGAAGTTATCTGTGGGCAAGGAGGTATGATACTAACAAAAATTGCACTGAGGTGTTCTGAGCTGAGGAAGAAATAAAGTAAGAAAGGAAGACATGGAGGAAAAGAAGGTATTCCTCAAAACAATGACAGTCTTGGAAAAAAAAAGATTTTCTTGAATATTTGAATTTATGCATTAAATGAGTGAGGAAATATTATGTTGGTGAGATAAAATTAATAGGAATTAGGGATACATTGAAAGTGGCATATGAAAAATAGATGATGACAGTGATTTTTCAGATTTGTACCATGGGTGATGAATAGAGTCCTTTGATGCATCATTCCATGGGACAGAAAGGCTGTTCCCATCCCCAAGTCCAGTGTTGCACATTCCAGTTTGAGTTGGTATTCAGGCATCTGCTTGGAATTTTGCCTATAGGAGGTGTGGCCTGAAAGAGGTGCTTAGTAGTAAATAGATCTGAGTTGGAGAATTTAAGGGGTAGAAGTTACAAAATAGGTAAAATCTGCCCCAGAGTTTGAAGAAGCACCATTATTTCAGGTAGAATTTTACTGCCTTTGATCTCACATTAGCAGTAGTCCTATCACCCTCCTCAGTGCCAGTCTGTTTATTATCATAGAGCAAACATTTGTCTTAGTACAATTCTCTAGCCACAGGTAGTTTTTGTTACTTGACTAGAGAAATTTATAACTATGAAAATGCAAACCCCGAGACTTTCCCTTTCTGTTGCTCTCCAGGCAGAGACTAACACCTCTGACCTCAGAAGAGATGACATCTGCCAATTGGGCATGTTTCACTTTAACTACTGCCCAATTTCAATGTTCTCACAGATGTCACTGCCAAAGATTAGACCCAAACACTATGCAGGTGACTCTCAAACACTGCAGTTAACTGCTCTGACCTAAAGGTTTCATGAACATAACACAGCAAAATCAAGCTTACCATTTCATAGAGAGGACAAAGCTTTGTCATCCTTGACATCTCCTGCAACCATACATAAACCCATGGCCTTCTGACAGAATGGAGATTATGCCTGGAGTTAGGACCAAAGACACATTCCTGAAGCAGAGCTACAGCTCCAAACCTCCTTACCTCACATTCTTGTTTTCTGATCCCCAGAATATTATATGAAAGTCACATCTGTAAGGCATGCAGATGTGAATAATAGTGGGTACTCAGTGAATAAGATCTGTCCTCTCATTTCCCTTTTCTTACTACTAGTTTTTAAACTCATGATTATTTAATATATGTATACATATTAAATATGCTGATACCCAGCTCTTTTCTTCATATTTAGTATGTTCCAGAAATGCATTATAGTTAGCATAATATGTTGCTGACTAATATCTATACTGTGAAGAATGATCACATGCATATGTGTACACACGTGCATCATCACATGAGCATAAGGGCTTACCCAGAGGGAATATTTCTTAGGTATAGCAATGAACTCTTAGATGGCAAGCCACTTTATAATTCAAGAAAACTTTTCTTTGGGATATAGTTTTTACTTTAAATTTGATTTGTATTGGTTGAATATTGAGCTGTTGAGAAATGAAAGTCATTAAAAGATTTACACTTAAATTTTCCCTTGGTTCTAGTTCATTCATAGGCATGGTTTAGAATCAGAAACTTTTATTTTTATGTAGTTATTTGCATCTAATACATGAAATTAAAAACTTGAGCTTGACCATTAGGGATCCCCATCATTCTAGAGACAACCCAATTTCTGATTTCATCTCCAAATACACCTCTTTTCACTACTTTATGTTCTGTTCAAAAATACATTTGGAAATTTCTCTAGTTTGTCCTTCTGATATTATTGTTTCCTAGTACATGAAATTTTCTCCTCACATTCTTTATCTTTTTAAATCTCTAATTCTAATGTCTTCCCACTGACAGGCATAAAATTATATCACTTGAGTGTCTATTAATTTTCTAGTTATGATTAATTCATACTATGCAGATAGTTATAAATTTCCTATAAGGGGAATGAGCTACCATTTTGAATGCTGATGTCCTTTTTCTCACATAGCTCTTTACACATAGTATGTACTTCATAACCATTGTGGATTAACCTCGTTTCATTTTATAGAAGACAAATTTGTTTTATATCTAAAACAAATGATTTCAACTATCCTTAAAAATGGTGTACATAAAAGAAAAATAGGCCATGGAGAAAGATATTTAAGTATTGAGTAAAAGTGTTTATAAAATAAATTTGCTAGATTGGAGCTACTTCATAAATATTTTATATTACTAATGTCTTTATTGCATGTTTTAAAATTCAAAAACAGAGTAGAAGGTCACTAACTCTAGCAGTTTCCCCTTATCCAAGCTGGGTTATGTTCCAAGACCCTCAATGAATACCTGAAGTATGAATAGTACCAAACCCTATACATACTATGTTTTTTCCCCCTATACAAACATAGCCATGACAATTTTTTTCTAAAAATTAGGCACAGTTGAAGATTAACAACAACAACAACAAGTAATAAAATATAATTACTATAATGATTTACTGTAATAACAGTTACATGAATGTGATCTCTCTCTTGAAATACTGAAGACAAATATTACTATTTTCAGCCTGTGGTTGACTTCAGGTAATTAAATTTATAGAATGTGAAACTGTGAATGAAGAGGGAATGCTATAATTTATTTCCCAAGCCTATTAATACTAATCTATCCTTGTAAATTTACTTTTTAAATGTTACTTAGTGAGTGAACTACTTTGTAACCTCAGAAGCTAGGAAAGCCCTACAAGTGTGCACATTTGGAGAAAACATGTAACTATCTGTAGAAATGTAACTAGGCTTTGGCTAACTAAACATATTTTTAAAGTACTTAAAGACCTCACTCTAACCATCCTCTCATCTGTGGTTTCACGTTCTGTGGATTCAGTCACCTGCAATTAACCAGTCTTAAAATATTAAGGGAAAATCCCACACATAAACAATTTGTGTAAGTTCTAAGTTTTGTGCTGAAATTTTAAGTCACCCTTCTCAGAATGTAAATCATCTCTTTGTCCAGCATATCCACTAATATCTATACTGTGAAGAATGATCACATGCATATGTGTACACACATGCATCAACACATGATCATAAAGGCTTACACACAGGGAATATTTCTTAGTTTTAGCAATGAACTCTTAGATGGAAAACCACTTTATGATCCAAGAAAACTTTTCTATATATGCTACCCACCTCTTAGTCAAATAGTAGCCATCTTTTTTATCAGATTGACAGTCATAGTATTGCAGTGCTTATGTTCAGGAAACACTTCATGGCCCCAGTCCACAAGAGGAGTGATGTTGGCAATTCAGATATGCCATAGAGTGGTATAAACTGCTTTCTTTAAGTGAAAAGTTGAAAGTTCTCAACTTAGGAACAAAAGTTTATATGCTGACGTTGCTAAGATGCAAAGTAAGAGAGACATTTTATATATGTATCTGAATGACCCAGTACTATCTGTGCTTTCAGGTATTTAGTGAGAGTTTTGGAAGGTGGCCCCTGCTAATTAGGGGAAATATTGTACTTTTACTGAAAGTCTTGAGTAAATTTTAAAATATAATCTACAAAGAAAATAAATCTTCTAGAACAGATATATTGTTGCCTTCTGATTCTACCTTTCTTTCTTCTTCTTCTTTTCTTCTCTCTCTCTTAATATGATAAACAAGAAACATTCTTGCATAATACTTTCATTGTTGTCAAGAACACTAGTATATATATATATATATGTATAAAAATGAAGACACGGATAACTTCAGATTTTGATAAGAACTATGAAGGAAGCAGATGTGGGGATGTGGTAGAGATGCACATTCACTTAGCAGCCAATGAAATCACAAGGAATTAGATGAAGCAGGAGGAAAGAGCCTGAGATGAAGAACTTGATGTTAATGCTAATTGATTCTATTCTTTGCCTAACAAGCAGAAAATAATTAAAATAAAGAAGAAACAAGTACCAGGTGTATACACATCTGAGTTCTACAAGACTTTCAAAGAGAACTAATACCAACACTTCTCAAATTATTTCACAAAATAGAAAAAGAGGGAGCACTTCCAAACTCATTCTTTGAGGCAAATATCACCCTGATTCCAAAATGAGACAAAGACACATCAAAGTAAGAAAACTTCAGACCAATATCCCTAATGAACATAAATGCAAAAATTCTCAATAAAATTCTGACAAATCAAATACAAAAACATATGAAAAATATCGTGCACCATGATCAAGTGGGATTCATCCCAGGGATGCAAGGTTGGTTCAATATGCAGAAATCAATAAATGTAATTAATCACATCAATAGACTTAAAGATAAGAACCATATGATCATCTCAATTGATGCAGAAAAACTATTTGACAAAATACAGCAACCTTCATGTTCAAAACACTAGGAAAACTAGGGATAACAGGAAGATATCTCAACATCATAAAAGCTATCATTGCTAAGCCCCTGGCCAACATCATTCTAAATGGAGAAAATTTGAAAGCATTCCCTCTAAAAACTGGAGCAAGACAAGGATGCCCTCTTTCATCACTTAGATTTAACATAGTTCTTGAAACACTAGCCAAAGCAATAGACAGATGAAAAAAATTAAAGGGATACAGATAGGAAAAGGAGAACTCAAATAAGAATTATTTGCTGATGATATGATTCTATACCTAGAAGACCCAAAAAATTCTACCAGAAAACTCCTAGAACTAATAAATGAATTCAGCAAAGTGGCAGGATATAAAACTATCACCCATAAATCAAAGGCATTTCTGTACATCAGTGACAAATCCTCTGAGAGAGAAACTAGGAAAACTACCCCATTTATAATAGCATCAAAAAAAAAATTGGGAATCAAATTTATCAAAAGATGTGAAAAACTTCTACAATGAAAATTACAGAATACTAAAGAAAGAAAATAAGATGACCTTAGAAGATGGAATGATATACCTTGTTCTCGGATAGGCAGAATTAATATTGTCACAACAATCATACTACCAAAAGCACTATACAGATTTAATGCAATTCCAATCAAAATTCCAATAACATAGATTATAGAAATAGAAAAATCATCCATGAAATTCATCTGGAAAAATAAGACACCCAGAATAGCTAAAGCAACCCTTAGCAAGAAGAGTGAAGCAGATGGCATCAGTATACCAGAACTCAAATTATACTACAGAGCAATAGTAACAAAACCAGCATGGTATTGGCACCAAAATATAATTGTTGACCAGTGATACAGAATACAGGACACAGAGACTAACCCACACAAATACAGTTTTCTCTTATTAGACAAAGGCATCAACAACATATTGGAGAAAGAATTGCCTCTTCAACAAATGGTGCTGGGAATACTGGAAATCCATATGCAACAAGATGAAATTAAGCCAATATCTCTCACCATACACAAAACTCAACTCAAAGTTTATCAAGGGCCTAGGAATTAAACCCGAAACCCTGTGCCTAATAGAAAAAAAGTAGGCCTAAATCTTCATAATGTTTGATTAGGCCTCGACTTCCTTAATAAAACTTCATAGTGCAAGAAATGAAATCAAAGTCAATAAATGGTATGGATTCAAACTAAAAAGCTGCTTTTCAGCAAAATAAACAATCACTGAGGTGAATAGAGAGCCTACAGAATGGGAGCAAATTTTTACCACACACACATCAGATAGAGCACTAATCTCTAGGATATATAAAGAACTCAAAAATCTTAACATCAAAAAACAAATAACTCAACCAGTAAATGGGCCAAGGAACTGAACAGACACTTTTCAGAAGATGATATACAATCAATCAACAAATATATGAAAAACTGTTCAATACCTCTAGCAGTTAGAGAAGTGTAAATAAAAACTACTCTAAGATTGCATCTCACTCCAGTCAGAATGGCAGCTATTAAGAATGCAAACAACATTAAGTGTTGATAAAGATATGGGGAGAAAAGCAAACTCATACATTGCTGGTGGGACTGTGAATTGGTGCAACCAATATGGAAAGCAGTATGGAGATTCCTTGGAAAACTGGGAATGGAACCACCATTTGACCCAACTATTCCTCTTCTTGGACTATACCCAAAGGACTTAAAAATCAGCATACTATGGTAACACAGCCACATCAATGTTTATAGCAGCAAAATTCACCATAGCTAAATTATGAAACCAACCTAGATGCCTTTCAGTAGATGGAATATTACTCAGCATTAAAAGAGTCTAAAATCATGGCATTTGCAGGTAAATGGATGGAGTTGGAGAAAATTATGCTAAGTAAAGTAAGCCAATCCCCCCAAAACAAATGCCCAATGTTTTCTCTGATATGAGGATACTGATTCATAATGGGGTTGGGGGGGTAGCATGGGAGGAATAGGGGAACTTTAGATAGGGCAAAGGAGAGGGAGGAGGAGGGAAGGGTCAGGGGATAGAAAAGACAGTGAAATGAGATGGACATCATTGCCCCAAATATATGTATGAAGACACAAATGGTGTGACTGTACTTTATGTACAACCAGAGACATAGAAAATTGTACTCTATAAGTGTACTATGAATTGAAATGCATTCTGCTCTCATATATAACAAATTAGAATAAATAAGTGAATTTTAAAAAAAGAAGAAACAAGTGATTTTGGATGATGATATGTTTATTATATTTTAAGATACTTGATTTATGAAAAGGGAAAAGTAAACTATAGATATATTATCATATTGATTACATAAAATATAATGACCTTCACAAAAATTTAAAAGTGGAGATATTAACAACTGGATTGAAGAATTATTGTGTTTGTGTCTGTATGTTTCTCTCCCTCCCCTCCACCCCCCCCCTTTTCCCTATTCTCTTCTCTTTGTTGCTTTTAATGAACATTTGTTATACCAGGAACAGGGCCAGGTTTTGAGGATAGAAAAAATGAATAAGACATTATTCCTGGCATCAAGGAGTACATAGTCTACAGGATTCATATATTACTTCACACTCCCAATTTTAGCTCTCTTGAGAAAAAAGACATGAATTGAGAATTTCTTTGGTGAAGTAATTTTGACCAATGTGATTGCATAAAAAACTGGCTGGATTCTTGTTCCTTCAGGAACCCAAGTGAGGCTCTCACCTGTCATGTGTATGCTCAAATGTCAACTTCTCAGTAAGGTCTTTCTTTACCATCCTCCTTAAATAGCATCCAACACTCCACAAATCTTGTTCCTCATGTCCCTCCTCTGCTTCATTTTTTCCTTAGCACTCATCACCTTACCAAATATCTATGATGTACTTATTTACTTATCCTTAATAATATCCATCTTCCTCCACTAAAATGTAAATTCCATGAGATTAGGAGTTTGACTCATTTTGTCCACTCATGCATTTCCAGTGCTGAAAAAAGTATTTATCACATGCCAAGTACTCAGCATGTATTTATCAAATGAATGGATACATGAGTGAATATCTTAATATTAAAATAACAGAAAAAATAACAAGTGCTTTGCTTTTGGAGGATTTAATGGAAAAGAAAGAATTATAATTGAGGTGCTGTTATTCTCGACCCTTCAAGGATAGTGCTGTATATACTGGTATCCATAATGATTTATTTCTACCTAAGGCTTGGTAAAGTATCTCTGACTCAAAGAAAAATAAATAAATTGCTTACCACTAATAAATAAGAGTCAATTATTTGGCTACAGCTTAAACCCTATATGAACAACCTGAGGACATCTTTTCTTTCTTTTTTTGTCCCCCTCAGTTTTGGAAGATAGTGGATTAACATGTTATTTTCAAAAACATTAACATTTAAAGTTAAAATACATATATGACATAATGTGTAATTTATCAACTAACAAAATAAGTTTTTCCTTTACCTTAACTTCTGGAAAAAATGGATTTTCCTTTTCAGAAAGGAAACTATAAGTTGGATCCCAAATATTGCTTTGTTTTAAAAACAAAAGCACTGCCAGATTTTTAATTTTCTTAAAATGTAAGTACAAAAATAAGACTTTTCTAGTGTTTGAAAAAACTCAATAGAACTTTTTATTAAAAATGTAGCCAATTGACTGTCATATTCATATTCTAAAAGTTTATGATTTGGGGTCTGGAACACTTTTAAAAAATAGGGTAGCCTGTTCACTTGATGAACTGTTAACCTTTAAGCAAAAGTTGTGAATACATAATAATTGGAGTTTAAAAGGGTAAATCCTCCCTTCATGCAATCATATTACATATATCAGAGGATAGGAGAGTGGTAGATGCCAGGCTATCCCCAGTGATCACAGCCTTTAAGAAGAGCATACTGAGTAACTTGGTAGGGGGTTCCTAAAACACACACACAGAAAAGATGCAGGATCATTACATGCTTATCATATAAGTGAAGCTTGCAGGCCATAAATACAGATAAAAGAAGATGTTTTCATTTCCAAAGCCCTTACAACTAGAGCTTTGGGGGGGATGTATAATTAGAAGGTTATTATTATGTTATTGTTATGTTATAATGTTATGTTATTTTCCCCTCTTTTCCTAACCAGTATAAAGCATTTAATGAAATTAAAATTGGTATATAATTTGAATTATAAGCCCATTATGCTTGGAATGAAAACTGATAGAAGTAAGGGCTTTTGAGTTAGACTTCTCAGTCACAAATGCTTGCTTCACTATTTCATTCTTGTGTGACTTGGGGCAAATTTCTAAACTTCTCAAAATCTCAATTTCCCCCCTTTTAAAATGAGCTTAGTCATTGTGACTCATAAAGCTATTGCATTAAATTACATGATTCATGTAAGTTTCTTAACATAATATGATATATATATATATAGATAGATAGATATCAATAAACATTTGCTGTTATTATTATTAATTTATTAAGTCAAATTTATCCTAAAAATGTGGAGACTTTCCCAAACAGCATTTTAATGGGTAAAATATTTTGAATTTTCTTATCTGCTGCGATAGGACTTTATAATCAGAACAATCTTCTGAAAAGGCTTTGCTATTCTTGCTGTTTTGAAGATTCATTGGTGAATGCAATTTCAGGGCACCCTGTTATTACAATTTTATTGGACAGAGTAGTTAGCCTTAACTGAAGACTTCTGGTTACATTCAGGAACAAACAAAAGGAGACAAAGTAAACCAAATACTTTTAAGGAGTAGTTACGCATCCTTCACAATCTTAGCTGTGCATTAATGATTATAAAGATATTTATATCACAAAAGTCCTTTGGCTTTTCATACATCTTATGCTCTGGATAACAGTTTGGAATTATGCTTCTAACTTTTAATCATAGTCACAGAGTAATTCCTGGACAACTGTCTTGTTGTAGGAGGCTCACTACATAGATAGGTAAGGTGGGAGATCCCCAACCTCAGGAAGGGGCAGTTTACCTGAAATATGAGTAATGCGTAAGGCCCACAAAATACTACTTTGTTTATTTCTCTGTTTCTCACATGATAGCTTATTAAATAAAACTGAATAAAGATATACCCTTTCTGCATGTATTATGTGTTTTCTAGAGTATATTTTTTTCATTTTCATTGCTACTTTCTTTTGCTGATTTTGTTTTTTTAATATTAGAAAAAAAGTCCTCAATTTGAATTTTATTCATAGCTAAATTGGGGGACCACCTGGGGTTGATTTGACCTCCCTAACTTATCTTCTCTGGGGTAAGCAGAATCTTCAGTCTACAATGGATCAGTCTCCATTCAATGTGTCTTTCACTGCTTAAGCTCACACGAAATCTGTGATTTCTGTCAAAGATTTCTTTTGAGCAAGATAGTCATTAGTTAAATATTTTCAGAGTGGTTCTAGCCATACATTGTACCTTCTTAAATTAATGTAAAATCTGAAGTTTGAGATGCAGTAACAGTTTAAAATTCTGTATCTGTGTTACCCTAAAAGTTTTCCATGGAACTTACTGATGTTAGAATTTAAAATAGAAAAAAAAAAAAAGGCACAAATACAAAACAACAACAACCAAAAGAAGCACTGTCTTCTGAATTTCCATACATTTTAAATTTATTTTTAAAGAGTGATTTGTTTAGGTTCTTGAAATGCAACCAGTATCAAGAAAAGCCTTTACTATCTATGTCTTTGTCCAATATGAAAAGGTTTAATTAGCTAAAACATTTACTATTACCAAAACACATTTCTCTATAAGAAAGATTGATCTTTAGAAACACACACACATACATACAATAGTTGAATTGTAACAATCTATAAAGTAGGGCTCCCAGTGGGCCCTGAGTTGCAGACTTCCGGGATAAAAGTATTTTACAGCTCAACTCACTGATGAGCTGGAGCACTTGAGTGGTTGGAGATAGTCCACCTGGGGCTCTTAGTGAGTTTAAATGAAATCCAGGGATATCTCTGGCCACTGCAGGCCTTCTCCAAGGCTGCATGGATTATCTCTAAGTAGTGTCATTCCATAAGGCCCCGCACATTCTTGTCTCTACCTCATGGTTGTACTTCTGTCCATATGTTTTCTTTTTTAATTAGAAAAACAAACGTACTAGTAAGTACAATGGGCAATTAACAACCATCTGCTTATCTCCCAAGGTGATCAAATACCAGTTGTTTTTCTTTTTTTGTTTACTTTCATATTTGTCTTATTCTGATACATTCTATATTTCTACCTCAATGGTGTACTTTGCTAATCTCAGTATAGGGTCAATAATCAGGAAAAGTAGTGGGCACATGTGAAGACGGACCGTATAACATCACTATTATTGGAAAGTTTTATGGAAATAGACTACAGCCGATTAGGGGAAATCTATTTTCAGATTGATCATTTTCTAGGTGCAGACGTGTGATATTTTTCCATTTATGACTTTTGCCTGGGAAGTAATGCACTGATATCAGAAAATTAGTTTTGAAACATAACAGAGGGTATGATCACCTTAGAAAATTTGTATTTATCTAAGTTGACTTAAGAAAGGACATGATGAAGACATATAGGCTGTGTTAGTAAGCTGTTTGTCACTGTGACTAAATACTGGGAAAGACAACTTCAAGTAGGAAAGATTTATTTTAGCTCATGGTTTCAGAGGTTTCAATCAATGGTCACTGGCTATATTGTTACTGGGCCTGTGGTGGGGCAGAATCTCATGGCAGAAGGGCATGGTGGAATAACACTGTCATCTCTTGATAACTGGAAAGCAGAAAGAGAGGAATAGTTTGGGCAAGATCTAGTCCCTAAGAGAACACCTCCAAGGACCCACTTTCTCCAGCTAGGATCCAGCTCTTACAGTTTCCACCACCTCTCAATAATGAGATCAGCTATGGATCACCCTATGAATGAATCCATGGATGTAGTCAGAGCCCTCATGACCTAATCACTTCCCTAGAGCTCCACCTCTAAATATTGCTGCTCTGGGGATCAAGCCCTCAACACAAGAGTCTTTGAGGGGGCATTCCAGATCCAAACCATAACACAGACTACTGAAGGAAAAAAAAATACCCTGCAATGTGCTATAATCCTAAAATTATAATAATTAAGAAGTAATACATATGTTCGATTCTCCAATCTGGCACCACCCCAAATCCACCCATCTCCACACACAAACAATGCAAACGATACTTTGCCCTTAATTGGAAAGAAGCATACAAACTAATAATAACCTCTCAAGTCTCAATTTCCTTCTTTGTAAAATGAGAAAGTCCAATCATACACTTTATACACTTCAAAAAGGGGATATAAAACACTGTGGCATACAATGTTTCTTTTAGTACTGTTTGAGCTAAACAGAAGAGGAGAGGTAAGCATGGAACTTAAAATTTGAGTTAAAATATATTTTCATTTATGGACTAGATAGAGCCCTGGATTTTATATCTGAAAAATATGATTCAATGATTCCTGGAAATCCAGTTGCATTATACATTCTCTCAGAACTTTAATGTCTTCACCTATAAAGAGAACAATCTTATCTCAAGAAATTGTTTTCTGGGCTAAATGGAATCATTAAGTCATTTTAAAATAAAGACATTTAGTTAACTTTTATATAAAGATATAATTACTTAAAATAAAGATAAAACATGTTATTACACCAAAATCTTGCTCTCAACTTATTTCTGTTATTATTATTTGAGGTTGGAAAGCCAAAATATCTTAAAGCAATAGCTGTGTCTGCTTAGTTATATGATAGAAAGAAAAGAAGAAAGAGAGAGAATGAGGGGAATGAAGGCGAAAATGGAAGAACAATAAGCAAAGAAATCAAAGAAAAGAAAAGAAGGAAAAGCTTTCCTAATTCTCCAAAGTATCTTAGACCTAATATAGGCAAAATTACAATTTCCAACATCACACACACACAAAAAAAATGTTCAGGCAATATAGGACAAAGCATATTAGGAAATAAAGTTTGTCCAAGAACTGATCCCTTTTCAATTGGGTATCTTCTAAAAGGTCAAGATATATGGAGACACTGAGTGCAGTCTGCTTTAATTCAACATTTTTTTTCAATAAGGCCCAGAATGTAGAAGATAAAGCATTAACATCAACATCAGGAACTGCATGTGTAACTGTCTAAAATGCAAATTTCTGCATGCAAAGTACCAGAGATAATTTAGAAGTGAAACAACATCCATGCAGAGAAAATGAAAATAGTGAATAATAACTCAAGGAGTTTTACTCTTCCTCATGATGCTTTATAATGCTGAGTTATTTTATTCTACTCTATGTCTTTAAATAAAAGAAATTTAGGTATGTTTATCTTTAGGCACAGGTGATAATTAAGCTTAAAGGAAATGATAAATACTGCATTTATCAAAAATTTATGTGGTTTAATCATATCAAACTGGAGTGTATGTCAGGTCAAGGTTGTATCTGGAGAAGAAGTAAAACTCTCCCTTAATTCTTAAAAAATTTTAAAGAAGAGGAATCTAACATTCACACACACACACATACAAGTGTATATATATATATATATATACATATATATATATATATATTTCACACAAAACATACATACATATATATATATATATATATATGCATGCATACAAACTAGGGGTCAATACATATTTTTATTTCACTAGAAGGCAATAGTGTGCTTTTCCTCATATATATGTATTTAAATATATATATGTATTTATATATATATATAAATATATATACATAAGTAGTGTGTGATAATTCATAAAAGTTCTTTCACATTAGAAAAAAATTTACTTCCTATGTGAGACATTTTTTTAGGTGCTAATTAGAAAAAAAGTCTCTGCCCTAAATGTATTGGGAGAGAACACCTGTACAAAATGATTTACAATTCCATGAGGACAATACTACAATGGAGGTATACATAGGGAGCTCCTGAACCAGACTTCCTGATGTTGAAGCTGAGAGTTGGCACAGAGTACAGCAGGGTCTGGCTGAGCAAATATGTTAGTTTTTTTTTTTCATAAACAAGAGAGAGTTTTCCAGATAGAGCAAATAACGAGTGAAATTTTCATAAAGTCCATGAAGCCCTTTCTGACTTTACCCTACCTACCCAACTCCAAAAATGAGCATTTTGGCCTTTATGCCTTACACCTCTAGATTTGCTCTTCTTGAACAAATGCTTCACTTCTGTATCCCCATTTCCTGGTACAGGGGTTGGTATTTAATAAATAATGAGGCAATCTGTCATAATGGAAAGAACACTAAATTTGACATAAAACCTTATGTTTGAATTCCATGTCTGGCACTTACTTGTATGACATAGGATGAGTCTATCTCCAAAGACATAATCTTTTGAGACTCATTTTCTTCAACTACAATATGGGGCTAAAAGTACTTGTCTTTGAAAGATGTTATAAGGAGTAAGTGGCATAATGAATATGAAGTACACACTAAAGTCACAATTGTGTACTAAGTACTAAATTTGTGACAGCTGTAGAGGAAATTTCTAGTTCTCTATTAGTATGTACTCTTCTATTTTAGTAAAAGAACCCACATTTTCCAGTTGAGTACATAATCTGCTAAAATTGTGCTTATATTTCCCAGTCTCCTGGGTTGATAATAGGAATAAGTTCTGGCTTGTGGAAGACTAGTGGAAAATTGTGTTTCGTCCCACTGGTTGAAATATGGGCTTGATGACTTGAAGCTAAGGAGCAATTTTATACCATGAGATGGATGGTAGAGCTTTGAGAAAATGAGCATGGATCCTTCATTCCATAGTTCATCTTATGAGTTTCTGACCTTTTTACATGAGAGAATGAAGCTGTGTTAATTTGGCTTTTCTGATACTAAGAGGCAACAGCAGCAGCAATGGCAGTTATTACCAGTAGGAATTGTAGTACGGACAGTGGCTGAAAGTTCAAATTCATAGGATTCTGAGAAAAGGTAGTACATCTGGGTAACTGCATATGGGTTTGCAAGGGTGAGAGTGAGGTTAGGATTGAGCGAGGGAACCAAATGAAGACTGGTAATTCATGTTAAGGACTGTGGGTTTTAACCGTTGATTCATTTTTAGCAGAAGTGTGAAATTATTAGATTTTATTTCACATGCCTCACTCTGTGCAGGGATGAAAAGAATTAATAAGCACTCTGACCCTGGGATGGGGGCCCTCTATGCAGGGAGTCTAGTTAGATGATTCACTCAGCTTTCACGATCTGGTCTAAGCAGATGTACTGGAGTGTAGACACGAACATGGGCAGCCCTGATCGAGATTCATTTAGGAAAGACTATCTAAAGGACTGTGACTATTTGGGTGTCACTGATGTGTTAAGCAGAAGAGGCAAGAACAATTTTCAATTTCTTAGTTTGAGAACTGTAGGCATGTGCATATTTGGGATGTAAGATAATTTCTGCTTTGTAAAATACCAAGCAGAGACCTGAGGAGCACTCATTTTGAGATGCCTAGCAGGCACACACACTTTCATCATCACTATCCCCATCATTGTCATCATCATCATCATTAGATCCAGACCAAATTATTGTGGTAATTTTGAATAAATATCTTGAATGGATATAAGAAATAGAAACACTTTCTGGAAGTGTGTATCATCATTATTGTTTCAAAATTGCTTATAATGTGCTTGGTTAGTTGGAAAGGATAACATGCTACAATAGCAGGGAATACATTCTACAATCGAGGAGGTTAGTACAATTAATTAATGACAGAGTTTTCATTTGCTATTAGCAATGTAATCGCAGACAACAAAGCTCTATTTCCTTATCTGTAGAATGGGAACGTTGATGCCTACCCTAAAGAGTATCAGTGAAATTCATTGAAATACTTCACAGAGTATAAATTCCCATATACATTTCTGATAAAATCTTCACCATATCAACTGAAGCATATTGACTACATATTTATTCACATCTTTAAACTTCTCTTTTTTTATATTTTAATGTTTTTCGAGATGATATTTATGTTTTTGTGATTTTCTGATTTAAGGCCTATTCTTTGATTATTCAGTTATTGATTATACTTTATAAAGTTTATCGTAATTGTAGGAAGCAATGATTCAATGATTTTTGAGTAAAAATAAATTTAATGGTCACAAGTTGAATTGGAAAGACAGAAGTCATCAGGAAAGGAAGCAACTTTTTAAAAAATATATCTTTTTTTATTCATAGTTGGACACAATACCTTTATTTTATTTATTTATTTTTATGTGGTACAGAGGATCGAACACCAGTGACTCACAAATGCTAGGTGAGCACTCTACTGCTGAGCCACAATCCCAGCCCCCAGGAAGTAACTGTTTTCCTCTACTTCTTCCAGGGTCTGAAAAGCCTGTCCACTCTGTCCCCTTGTTTCTTTCTTTCAGTGATTCCACAGTTTGATCTAAATTTTCTCAGAAGACTAGTTTCTCTATTTAGTCATTGCTTCCATTTCCTTGTAATTTAGAGTTGCAAATAGATTTTGACTTCCCATGGCTTTGCCACAACCTCTTGCCATTCTTACTGTGTTATTTTGACCAAGCTGAATGCACATTGTGGCACCTGACTTCAGCAGAGCCTTAGCAGAAGATGCTCCTTCAGAAGTGGTGTGAAAAGGTGAGTGGCAACCAGGTCTAGTGAGAATTTTTGATGTCATCAAAATTATTTTAGATTTTTAAAAATGCTTGAGAAAGGTACCAAAATAAGATGACTAGCCCCTCACCTATATTGTACATTAAGCAGAGACACATACTTTGTTATAACAATGTGGAATTACGTAAACATGAGAATCTCTCCAAAATGTAGGAGAGTAGTAGGTAGAGAGTAGAGTTGAATGAAGATTAGAATTCAATCATTGGCATTAGGGATAGGCAGGGTAGAAAGTGGCACTAAAAAGAATAGTATAAAAATAAAATTTCTTTAAGTGATATGGTTTTCTAATTGCTAAGAGGGTAAAAAAAAGGTATATAAAATACACCTAACCAATATAAAACTAAATACCATGGTAACTAATAACCTGAGATCAAGAACATTTTGTTGTCCAAAAGACTCCTTCATAATCAGTGATCTATACATAGGTAATACAATGTGAAGAATATATAGCTTTTTCATAGATCACAATTAAGTTTCAGACACATCTCCAACTCATATTGTCATTTCATCCTTCTATAATATGCCTAGTAAATCACTAAATAACATAATTTTTATTTAATTGTCCAGTTTGTATTTTAACAAAGATTTACATGTTTCACTGACATTTTAGTGGCTACATCTTGAGTTTATGAGGGATAGAAAACAGTAAGATTTTCACTATAATTTTACTTTATATCAGTTGTCTGAAATATTATTAGTATAGTTTATTAAGCATTAAGATATCAAAATTCATCTCCTACTCAGCAATATGATTTTTACCCTTGGGGTCACCCTTCACCCTAATATAGATTGCTCAAAAATCTAGTCCAATTTAATATGAAGGATAAAGGAAATTAGATTCAACATACGACTAATAAACATGGTTCTTGCCATGTTAATAAAATGCAAAATAAAAAAACATAAAGAAAAAATTATGACTTTTTTTTTATAAAACTTAAGCTTCCAGAGGACAAGAATGTTGTCTAATACATATAAAGTGTTGTTTACTGTTGGCACTTTGATATTAAAATTCAATATTTACAAGTGGAACATAATTTACTAAGCCATTCCAATGCACAAGCAAATGGAATGTATTGAATATCTTGGGATTACTGAAATGCACTTTGATTTTATGCAACATCTTGTTAACTTTATCTGTTTTTCATAGCTCTATTCCATTAGAGGGAGGGCAAGGGGAAAATTGGATCAAGGTCTTGGTTTTTAATACTAGGCATCAACACTATGAAAAAAATCAAAGAGACATTAATAAACTAAATATTACCTCCCACTGCTCTCTGGCTACCAGGCACACACAGTTCTTTCCACTGGACTCCTAAGAGGGCCTTCAATAAAGTAAAACTGTGAGTTTGACATTTCTCTTGCTCGCTGCCAGGAAATTCTAAATTGAGTCCCAGTTGTTTTTCAGATTAATCCATTGGAGAGAATAGAATCTGAACACAGTATTTTACAACTTTTTGAAAATTCACTTAGGCTAAATTTAGGTTTGGGTATATGTGTATCTCTCTAATTATAAAATACTCCTCGTACATCAAGCACACACTACCAGTAACAGGGCTGTTAAAAAAGATGAGGTGAGGAATTTCTAATTTGTAAGAGCAAATGTTCTATGAATAATAGGAACCAAATGTTTATTAAAAATATATCTAAAACAGGCTATACTTTCAAAACTATTCTACTTTCAAAAATTGATCTATTTTTTTTCTCCTAAAATCATACAGAGAGAAAAATATATCTAGTAATAGCTTAGCTATTTGTGTTACATCAGGGGGGAAAATACTACTTTTTTTGAAAACTTACTCAATGAGATATGATGCTTTGTTTGAGTTCTTCTTCATTCACGTGTCAACCTATAAACGCACGACAAGGTGCATTTCAGAATCAAAAGATGCTAGTGATTTCCATATTTGCTTTCTGATCTTTTCCAACACACACTGGGAATAGCTCCCCAGGAAAGGTACCTCCAAGCCTTCACTGGCAGAGAATTCAGTGGGCTCACTCCCTGGATATACGCTGCATGAAGCACATTACACCTGGGCAATTCCTATTGATAGAAATTGAATGGAATTGCACTTCCAGGCTTTTTAAGAGCTTATTTGGTGCTTCACATGAGACTTTATTAAAAATAGCACAGCTTTCAAAAACCTTTTAAGGCACTGGATGCTTTTTTAAAAACCTAATAAATATGGATGGCTGATTAAGGAATGTATTCTATATACTGTATGTTAATGTTGCTTTTTCTCTTCATTTTTCATCTTTTTCTTTTCCTTTTCCAAGAGTTTCAAGTAATAAACTGACTTTTTTTTTATAAAAAAGGACCTACCACAAATTGCTTCATAGTAATGGGAATTTTCTTATCCTTTACTCTCCTCCAATCAAAATTAAATAGCAGCTTTAAATTATTGATCACTTCCTGGAAAGAAAATCATACTCATTTTCCCAGCAACCTTTAAGGTAGATAGTATTCCCCTTTTACAGAGTGGAAACTGAGCCTCAGAAAAGATTAGTCATTTGCTCAATATCAATATCTGGTAAGTGTCAAGGTCAATATTTAAAATAGGGCTCTGGTAGTGATGGCTATTGTGATGGGGATCAAAGATATTGTGCAAAGTCATTTTTGTGTATCAGCTCCTTCAATCCTGACTTGAATGTATGAGTTTCATATTCTGACTTCAAAGTTGGTGATTTCTTTCAAACACAAACAAAGTTGGACAATCAAGGGGTGTTATTGCCAACACTTGTGGCAGTAACATTGGAATAATTGGTAGAGACTTGCCTTCCACCTAGTGTTTCATACAGAGCTCTGAAAACAAAATATCTTCTTTCACTTTCATTTCATTTCATAAGTTTATGTAGAAAAACTTTCTTGGAAAACAGGTCTTATTTTTGCTTAGGCTTCAACTCAGGAAACTTGTGCAGAATATAGAAGAGTCAATTACATTATGTGATGGGTGGAATGACTTGGACAGAGTGTCTTGTGACTCTTGGGAACTCTGATCTTCCTAGAAGCCTGAGGAGAAAGTCTGTCCATGCTTCCCTCGCAGAGCTCAGGGCAGGATTTCCAGAAGTGTTGCTTGTATGGAGTGGTGATCAAAGCGCAGAAAAGTGTTTTCTCAGTTTTACTGTTTATTAACTGAAGTGGGGGCTGCTCACATTTTAAAATATTTAGGCAGGTGATGAATTAACCCCCCTTTAAAAACCATTGAAACATAAATTTTGGTGAAATTCCTGTGGCAGATCAGGATTATTTTCAACCTTCCTCCTGCCATAGTCTTCTCTTCAATCTAAGACTCTTCTCTCTTTCTACCAAAGATGAAAATAAAGTGGCTACATAATTCTCACCACTGTGTCTATGTAGAAAGAGAATTATTGTTCTAGCTCTCCGTTATTTGTTCAGACTCTCCCAGTCTTCTCACTTCTTATTTTTGTAGAATTCTACTAAACACTCTCTAATTATTTTTATCTATTTTACTTTTTTGTGTGATGCTAGAGATGGAACCCAGGGCTTTAAATATGCTAGGCAAGCGTTCTACCACTGACCTATACAAACCTTACTTTCTAATTTGCAATGTTCTTGCAAACATGAATTCCCAAATCAAAAGATTATTTTACCTAAATTTCACAGAACAGTGATTATCTTTTAAACACATACTCTATGTAGTTCAGTAATTTGCAACCTATTAAATATGATTTAACTTCAAAGCTTATTTTATGTTTTCATGTAAAAGTGTTAGAATGAAAATTTAAATGGAAGTCCTTAAAAGGGAATGCTCTTGTAATTTTAGAGGTGTTAGAAATGCTAGAACACAAATAACTTACATAGAAAAAATCAAATTGCACTATAAATTAGGACTTATACTATATTGAAATTAATAAAAGATTTATTCATTCATAGAAAACAATTTAAAGTTGATAGAAATTAGCCCTGATTTTTTTAAATGTATGTATTCAAGTGATTCTTTATAGGTCACCAAAAAGTAGAATAAAAGATAAAAGATTTGGAGAAAGATATTTTTTAAGATAGAATTTTTCATTCTGTGGTGACCTGGTCCCATGTGGTTGCAGAATTCACAGCTCTCATGTCTTTGGTTATATCCATGGGATAAAAGGATGACTTCTACATCTTACAAGGTATGCTCCATTAAATGCTTAGGGCCTCACACAGGGACCAATTGTATAAGGCAGGGTGGTAACATAATCTTTGGAAGATTGGATCCTGTTATCTGTTTTACAAAGGCCTTTTTTGAAAATTATTTTGGTCAATTCTTTGTCCTTATTATGTCACTGAATAAAAGGATAAGATACTCCTGTTCTATAAATTTCTCTTTATTGATGAAGGATTCATGTATATGACTATTTCATTATAAGAATATACAAAAATGCCTTCTAAAATTTACTGATAAATTATTTTTATATCTTGGAAAGATTTAATTGTATTGTTTTTACTTATTTATTTTTGGTTCAAAGGATTGAACCAAGGGGCATGGAACCACTGAACCACACCACCAGCTTTTTTTTTTTTTTATTTGAGACAGAGTCTCACTAAATTGCTAAAGGTCCTGCTAAATTGCTGAGTCTATCTTTGATCTTATGATCCTCCTGCCTCAACCTACAGAGTCACTAGTATTACAGGCCTTCATCACCACACCCAGCTAATTGTTTTCATTCTTATTTTTCTATTTTAGTATTATCCTCTTAGAAGAGAAACCAATAAGAAAAATAAAACTGAGTTGGCTATGTCATATCAGACAGATTTATTCTGTAGAACTTTTTTCTTACTTTTTCTTATTTATTTTCTTAAATAACAACAAAAAACCTGGTTAACATGAAGCAATTAAAGAGATACTTTTGTATTTGGGAAAAATCTGAATTATAGAATATTTTCAAAGATAAGCAAAGCATACAAAAAACCATGATGTGCTCTAGAGAGAATATTGAATTCATTCTTGTATATAATTTTATCAGTTACACTAGATAACTTGGAAAAATATCATGTTTATGCAAATTTCTGCATTTTTTCTTTTTTTACTAATTTTTAAAAATGTATATATGACAGTGGAATGCATTACAATTGATATTACACATATAGAGCACAATTTTTCATATCTCTGGTTGTATACAAAGTTTATTCACACAAATTTGTATCTTCCTGTATGTACTTTTGATAATGACAATCATATTCCACCATCATTTCTAACCCCATGCACCCTCTCTTCCCTTCCTACCCCTATGCCCTCTCTAGAGTTTGCCTATTCCTCCCATGCTCCCTCTCCCTACCCCACCATGAATCAGCCTCCTTATATCAGAGAAAACATTCGGCATTTGGTTTTTTGGGATTGGCCAATTTCACTTAGCATTATCTCCTCCAATTCCATCCATTTACCTGCAAATGCCATGATTGCATTCTCTTTTATTGTGATTAGTATTCCATTGTGTATAAATGCCATATTTTTTTGTCCATTTACCTACTGAAGGGCATCTAGGTTGGTCCCACAGTTTAGCTATTGTGAATTGTGCTGCTGTAAACATTGATGTGGCTGTGTCCCTGTAGTATGTTATTTTTAAGTCTTTTGAGTATAGACTGAGGAGAGGGATAGCTGGGTCAAATGGTGGTTCCATTCCCAATTTTCCAAGAAATCTCCATATTGCTTTCCATATTGGCTGCACCAATTTGCAGCCCCACCAGCAGTGGATGAGTGTACATTTTTCCCCATATCCTCGCCAACACTTATTGTTGTGTGTCTTCATAGTAGGTGCCATGAAATGATAGAGTAGTTTTGATTTGCATTTCTCTGATTGCTAGAGATGATAAGCATTTCTTTCATATGTTTGTTGATAGATTGTATATCATCTCCTGAGAAATATCTCTTTAGGTCCTTGGCCCACTTATTGATTGGGTATTTATGTTTTTGGTGTTTAGCTTTTAGAGTTCTTTATAGACCCTAGAGATTAGTGCTCTAACAGATGTGTGAGGGATAAAGATTTGTTCCCAAGATGTAGGCTCTCTATTCACCTCACAGATTGTTTCTTTTGCTGAAAAGAAATTTTTTAGTTTGAATCCACCTCATTTATTGATTCTTGTGCTATAGGAGTCTTATTGAGGAAGTTGGGGCCTACTCCCACGTGATAGGGATTAGGGCCTACTTTTTCTTCTATTAGACTCAGGGTCTCTGGTTTTATTTCTAGGTCCTTGATCCATTTTGAGTTGAGTTTTGCACATGGTGAGAGATAGGGGTTTAATTTCATTTTGTTGCATATGGATTTCCATTTTCCCAGCACCATTTGTTAAAGAGGTCTTTAACAAATCTTTTTGTTATCTTTTCTCCAATGCATGTTTTTGGCACCTTTGCCTAATATAAGATAATCGTAATTTTGTGGGTTAGTCTCTGAGACACTAATAGCTATTTTTAATACATGCAATTTCTCATTTTTCATATTAATTTTCTAATTTCAACATATCATCTGCTAGTGGCAATGACTGTCAAAACCAAATTTACAGGGTTTAAAAGTCATAAAAATTATAAAAGTTAAGCAAGTATTTTACTTTTCCTGGGAATTAGAAAAATAAAAAAACAATGATTTTAATTTTATATTAAACAAACTCCTTAATTCAGATTTTTAGAAAATTAGCCTCATGCCTGCATAGACTTAAAATGATTAGCCAAAAATTAGTTAGAAATATGTTATGAAGTGGAAACTCCCTTGGGAATGTATTCTAAAGTACAGAAAAAGAGAATTAGAAATATCTTAAGAAGAATCATTGTTTTTTTCTTGAATTAATTATAATATCTTATTGCATTCATTCAATTATCAGGCAATATGGGCATCTGGATTCTCATTGTACAGTCAGGTAAACTGACAAAGATAAATAAAAAATGTTTATAAAAGGTCATTCAAACATTAAGTGACAGAAAGAGAATTGGAACAGGTTTCAAGCAGGAATAATGTGAATGAGGTGGGCACATATTTTATAGGTTAAATAGAATCAATGGTGTTTCAAATAGATAGAACTAAAAATTTATTTACAGATTGCTTAAATGAGAATTCCTGTGAATCTCCAACATGTCTGTTTAAAACCTTACAACTGAAAACCTTCCTAATGATAGTTGACAAAAAGATCCTTAGAGAACTGATGGCACTATTAATGAAATGTCAACTGCTAGTTCTATATTTCTAGCAGGTCAGTTAGATTCCCATCTGTAACTGAATGCTTCACCAATAAATGTGGGATCAGAATTTTAGATTCTGGGTATTGTCTCAGTATGGAATTGTGGTGATGGCAATATGGCTGATTGTAACCACCACCTTGCTTTATATATTTTCTTCATAAATAACAATCTAGAAATCAGGCAATGAAAGAAACATTAAATTTTAATAGAGAGAAGAAAGAATTTGCCTCTTATTCTTTTAATAATTTGCATGGTTGAAGTTATAAGATTTCTTGATATTATTCTTTTTAATCCATATACTCATTAAGAATCTACATTCTAACAAAGACTTAAAAATTAAAGTTGATTGAAATTGAAAATGTTCTATGTTCATCTTAAATTCTTTGATGGGTTAAAATTAATACTTTGATGAGACCATGTGATATTTTGATGAACAGATATACTTCTGCTGAGAGCCATTGCCAAGTAGGAATGATGCATCGAAATTTCCTTGCCAGCATACCCCATGTTAAATGGAAATTTGCTGTGACACTGCATGTGTCTTTGAGAAATGTGACCCTGCTCAAGGACCAGGGTGGATCCAGGTTTAAGGTGTATCCTGCAGGTTTTAGGAAGTATCAGGGTTTAAGATAATTTGGGTTTAAGGCGTTCCCGATTTAAGACAATCTGGGTTTTAGGGAAGTTCCAGGTTGAAGGTTATTCCTGCTGGGAATGGGGCGTTCCTGCTGCCTGAGTTCCCGTTGAGTTATCGTGGAATTCAGAAAGTATTTTGGGACGTGAATTGGCAGGCAGAACTTGGATTTCCCCAGAACGTGTTTGTACGAGGCCGGTGTGAGTTCGGGAATAAAGAATTGCTGTTTGAATCTACAAGGTGTGTGGTGGCTTGTGATTCAGTGCCCAGCCAAGACTGCGGCATATTTCATTCCATTACATTTCTGAATATCAAAAAAAAAAAAAACTCTTTGTTTTGTTTCGGAGGATTTGAAATTAGATATATAAATGGGAAATGAAGGCAGAGAAAGGAAGTTGTAGTAATTACCAATGCTACAAGTAAATTCTGCATTTGGTTCAGTTGTCTAAGTACGTGAATCACATGTCCCTGCTTTAGCTCAAAAACAGTACTGAGAAGATGAGGTCTGGAATTTTGCCTGTGAGGAAGAGGGTGCACTCTTCCAGCAAGGAAGATATATAAGCAAAGGTGGTTGCATGGACAATTGGTTGCCGTGAAAAATAAATAAAAATGATATATAGGGGCTCAAATATGATAGAAACCTGATTCTTGCTTGTGTAAAATTCTAAAGTTATTCTTTGTGAACTCTTCAGTTTTCTTCTTAAACAATAGTTCAGAGAACCAGGCTCTTTGTATCTCATGGTTCATCAAAGTTCAAGAAATGACTTGTAAAATCACAGTGTTGATTTACATTGGGCCAAGTTAGAGGAGTTACTTGCTGTGCAAGTCTATTAGCCTGAAAGTCAATATGCACCACATTCAGACCCATTCCATTGGTAAGAGCTGGTCCATTACCCTCTGTTTCCCACCCATGTGACAAGAAGTTAAGAAATGTAAGTCCTAACTAAGCTAAAATTCCCATCTCCCAATGAATTATGAACAAGAAGGAAATACATAAAGAGGGTAATCAAATAGCTTGATCGTAGAATGATTGTATTTTAAGAGTTCTGATTATGAATACATTGTCACCCCAGAGATATATCTCTAACAGGATATCATTCAGCATATCAGTGTTTTAATAATAACTTGTTTGAGGATAATGCTAATCAAGTTTGAAATATCCTAAAGTTGAAAGGAAGAGCTAAAACATTGATGAAAGTTCCAGGATCCCAAAAAAAGATTTTAAAAGATAAGACTAAAGGTCACATTTGGGATAAAACTGTTAAAAGCAAATACCAATTCCTGCTTTCAGGTCAACATACTCAGCAGCACAATTTAATTTTGCAAATATTTATTTAGTTCTTATTATTTTACGGCATATTCTAGGCCAAATATAAAATATAGAAAATGAAAGTTAATAGCAGAAAACAATAAAAGATGAAAAAGCAGTATTAATTAATTGAAAAAACAATATCAGCTGTTTGTATAAGCTCTCTCTCTCTCTCTCTATCTATCTCTATCTATCTATCTATCTCTATCTCTATCTCACCAAATGTGACAGTATTTGTATGCATGTATATGCACATGTATGTATGTATATTTATATATACATTCTAGGTTAAATTAGAAAGTTTAAAATAAAAAGAACATTATATGCATTTTGTTTTTCAGATTTTTGTCTTGGGTCCTTGGTATAACAATTTAAGGGGAAAAATCAATAGACTTGATTATTTCTAGGAGAATGTGACTTAAGTAATTAGTAAATTTGAAATCATGGATTCACTAATTCATTTAAATGATTTTCTATTTTTTTTATTTTGAAGGAAGTATGGTATGTATATAAATATGTACAGCTTAAGTAAAACACAAGTAATAAAAATTAGAAGAATGAGATTTCTTTCAGCAAAAGAGATAAGGAAAAGATTTGTAGGATGGAAGCTAATTTGAGTTGTCCTTTAAAGACAGATAACCCAGGATATAGTCAAGAGGGAAGAAAGGTGTAACTGTATTCCAAGCAGGGCAAAAACTTTAAAACAGAGAGTTCAGGGGAATTGTAAGCTCTGTTTAATTGCAGTTAGAATGGCATAAAGGAAATAATAGGGGAAAGGCATCACGTTACTTAGAGATAAAATTGCAGGAGATCATTGAGGCTGGGTTAAATATTAGAATTTAATTCAGGAGGTAAGCAGTCAGCACTCAATTATTGAGTTCTTATTATTTACATTACAGCAAACATACATCATAAAAAAGTTTTACATGTGATCAAATAAGAAATAATAAAAGAGCATGGCTACCAAAATAAGAAACACACAAAAACTTGGAGGTATTTAACCTAAAGAAGAAAAAATTTATGTCCTGAGGGACTGTCATTTGAGGAGGAATTGACCTTGACCTTATTCTTTCTATTCATCTTTTTTCTAAAGCTCCTATATTGTTCAATACCCTAAACTAGGACTAAGAGCCAGATATTGCAGGAAGGCCAGATGAGAGGAGTGGTGTGAGCGTGGGGGGCCAGTCTCATTTTTATGAAAAATATCTTAATTGTATAATGAATTCAACTTGAAAGTGTTGAGACCTACGTGTAAAATCATTTTGCCAGGCATCAAAACATTTTGTGGAAAGGGAGACCCAAGATTTCTAAGGTCTCTCTTTGCAACACAGAAGTACCATGATTTTGCAGAATATTTGGGAGGTTTTTGTTTGTTTGTTTTTTCCTTCTTCTTAGGAAAAACTATATCATTTTCAGATGATTTTTTAATTCAATTCAAATTTAGCATTTGTTTTACTCAACATAACACATTGAATATTAGTTATTAATCAAGAATTCATAATACAGAGTTAATAAGAATATAAAAATATTTTGGTAAAGTGTTTCATGTGAGTTTTAAAAAATAAAAAATTACAAAGCAAAGTAGAAATATAATATTTAAACCTAAACTGTACCAGACATTTACAGGGTAAGAAACTAAGAGTTAACTTTTCACAAGTCTGCTCAAGATTCAAACACTTGGAATCATTATACTACATTGCTGTCATTTTAATTCTAGTAATGAAGAGACATCATTCATTATTTCTCCATAACACAAACTTCAAGCAACTCCTAAATAGTTGTCCTAAAAGAGGCCTCAGCTTCTCAAAGTTTGAAGTCTTTAATGTGTTATTGAAAGATGTCCATAAGTGGCACACATCTTCCCTATTAAATATCATTCTCTCAAACTCTCCAACATAACATCTCCATTCATACCATTCCCATTCATACTAAGTCCATTTTTGCCTCCCAATATTTTATTTCCCAACCATAAAAATGTACACATCTCTAAGTTTTCCTAAAGTCTTCCTGACTAGTGTAGCTGGTCCCAGCCTCAACCTTCATGGATCTTATATAACAATTACTGACTGTACTTCACATCTTGATACTTAATCTTATCTAAACTTATGCTACTTTCTTTTCCATATTGATTTATTTTTCTTCCCAGTGAGAACAAGTGATTTATAAGAATGGGTGACATGTCATACATTAATTTTCCATTTCCTAGGATATGTAGTTTAGTACTAGGAATTAAGTGAAAGGCCTAGTAATACTTATGAAGCAGAATTGGATCAGGTGGAATTTCAGAAGATCTCTCATAGTTTCCTTAACTTTGAAAATGAAGTTTGCCATCATAAAATAGTTTTTATTATTTACACACACACACTATTTATTTATTTTTGATACTGGGGATTGAACTTAACCACCAAGCTACATTCCCAGCCCTTTTTATTTTTTGATATAGGTTCTCATTAAGTTGCTTAGGACTTTGCTTAGTTGCTGAGATTGGCTTTGAACTTGTGATTCTCCTGCCTCCACCTCCCTAGTCAAGGGGATTACAGATGTGCATAACCATGCCCAGGTTGGGCAGTCTTGCTATTATGGTGTATTTCTTTATACAGACTAGAATATGGTTAAGAGGGAAGAGGGGTTGTATCTCAAGAAGAGTACAAGATAAAATAGAGCTCTGTAATTTATGCCACTTTAACTGTTAAAGATATTAGCAACATGCTCACTTATTTTATCTACATTCATGAAAACCATCAAAGGGATTGATTGGGTTTTGTTGTGCCCTGTCTGAAAATTGAATACATAACTTTTTAATTAGCGATATAAGTGAAAATTTTTAAATCATATAATGAATATCAAACTTTGACTCTTGATTTTTTAAAACTTCCTTGAATTTAAACTTGCTGCCATTACATAACTGCAATTTCAAACTTAATGGTGGACTATGGGTTCATGGAGACTAGAACATCATTTTAATAACTTTGTCTCCAGAGTATAACAAAATACCTAAAGTATAATATATTCTCAAAAGATATAGTTTTTGAGTGAGTAGAGTTTGTTATTTCCATTTATTATAGAGTTCCATTTATTGATGTGCTACTTTACATTCTCTTTTTCTTCTATTGGTTATTTGTTTTTGTCTTATTGGTTTTCTATTTGCTTTCCTAACAGAAAAAATAAAACCACCTTGTAGAAATATATTGAGACTACTTTCAAAATCAGATTCTTAACTGATTCTTTGTAAGTTTCTTCTATTTATAATATCAAACTGGACTGAACATTCCTTGGAGGCTGATTTAGGTATCATTCACTGTGGCTGCATTTTTCAGTTCCCAGTCCAGTATTCAGCACTGATCAGGAGCTACTAACAGTATGAAAAGAAATAAATATTAAACAAACAAGGCTCCATTTACCTACCATTATTATTGAGAAGTCATAATAGTGTACATGTTTTATAAGCAATCTGCTTTAGTGAAAAGTGTACTCAAAAAATTATAAAACTTATGGGAAGAACTTTGGACTCACAATAGATTCCAGATTAAAATCCTTGTTCTGACACTATAGGCAATGTGACCTTAGGTAAATTACCTAACTTCTCTTAGTATCTTCAGTTGTAAAATAAGAATAATTATAGCACTAATTTCATAGGATAGTTACAAACATTAAATGAGATAATGTAAGTAAAGCTTTCTCATACTCATGGTTCAATAACTATTAGCTATTTCTTATTATTGTTTGGTATCTGTAAAACAGAAACAATGAGCACAAAGGCTATAGCATATCTATATATTGTTTATATAACAATCACCTATAATCTTTGTCTTTTATTTATCCTCACTGATATAATTTCAGCAAAACATCCTTATATCTTAATCTATCTCAGCTTCTTCAGATTTCACACTATTAGTCTCTGTCTTGAAACATGCTAATTATACTAAAAGGGTAGAACCTGAGTTCAAATCCAGAGCTACTCTGCAGCCTGTGTTCTTCACTATCAACTTATCCTTATACTTCACTTTGTACCTTGTCCACCTCTCAGAGTGAGGAACCTGACCTACCTCCATGCCATTACTTCTCAATCTTCTGGTCATGTCCCTCTTGCATCCTTCTATAGAACCCTTCTTTCACTGGGCTTTCCCCAGTGCCTAGTCATAATTTCTGTTCTGCTTGCTCATCAAGATCCCTGGCTTCAGTTATCACCCACATTCTGATGACTCTCCCAGGTAAATCCCTATCCTGGGTTCTCTTTGGGGTTCTAGAATTTCTATATTTAATATACCTGACATCTTTAGTTGATGCTTCATTTCATGTTACCTGGTATATAGTTGTGTTTTCTTCCCTGAACACTCATATTATTCCTTGTTCTCAACTTTTTGTGTGTGTCTGGAGGGGTCCCCCATACAATCCAGAAATTCTCTCCCTTTCTTCTTTAGTAAAAGCTATTTCTGTTCTATATTCTTGGTGGGACTATCTTTGTTCAGTGACTTGTAATTTCTCTGAGTTTACTGTATTGTTCTTCTGTAGATATCTAAATTTTCTTCCAGTACTATTTTCTCCTTCTTGGTTTTACAGCTAATCAGTGAGTGACCATATTTTCTAGAGTCTCTTGCAGGGTATAGCCGACTGTGAGCCCAAGGTCAAACCAATATTATGTGAACAGTAATGATATGTATATATTCAGGGTCATCTCTTAAGAGAGAAATCTATTTCTAGACTGTTCTGCTTCCCCCTTTCTGCTTGGAAATAGTAATATTTATATAATATATATAATAGTAATATATATATATATATATGTATGTGTGTATAATATATATATATACATAATATTATATCAATATCAATAATATTATAATATCAATAATATTATATATATACATTATATATATAATGACCACTTGGGTTCTGGATGACTTGAGATCATTGCTGTCTCCTGCCCTAGACAACCATCTTGGAATTAGATTTTTAGCTAAAGGAAAATGCTCTTCTACTTCATTTAACATTGTATTTTAGTGTTTTTTTTAAAGCAACTTAGAGTATAACATAAGAACTTTGTGAAATTTGTTTTCCTAATTTTAGTCTTACTCTAACCCATCCCCCATACTCTTAAATGAGTGTATGTTTTCTAAAATGTAAGTATCATTGGGCCAGTCCCCTGTTTAAAATACAGAAGTGGGATTTATTTGCTTTACTTCCAAATTTTCAAAATAAGCATATTTTGACTTCATAATCATGAGGAAATAAATCAAATAAATCTATCAGTGACCTTCCTCAAGACTTCACAATAAAATTGCTTAACAGGGGAAAAAAATCCTTTCATGTTCTGCCATTTTTTGAGTCTTAACTTCTGTCATACCCTGACAGGCCTCTGGACACATATGATTTTCAGTCTCTGGGTGGTGACAGGCCCTTGTGTAAATACCTATGTCCTTACATGTTCCTACTCTCTCTCTTTCTCTCTCTCTCTCTGGATGTGTAACTCATGTTTTCTTCCATACTGGCTACCCATACTTCAAGATTTAGATCTAGAGCAGGCCAAGTATTGTATCCTAAATAAAATTTTTCCTCATACCTCATCAATTAGATGCCCTCTTCTCTATCCCCACAAAACCCTATCAGAATCTTTATCAGGGCACGGTCTCTTTAAACTCAATCTATTTCTCCAACAGACTTTGTCTGTTTCACCACACAACAAAATATAGTTGAAGTTAACCAAGTTCTGTGTCATTTATCTTCATATCTATTTGTAGCTGGGGATCAAAAATTTTCTTATTCAATGAAAAGGATACATACTTCTTTTTAAACCATTCAGCTGAAAGTGAACTTAGCTCCCATCTATTATAATTTCAACATTTTAACATATGCCTACTTAAAAAATAGTAAAAAATATTGAAATTGAAACAGTGTTTATAATCAATATATTTGGAAATGGATCAGGAACACATATTTTCTGTTACTGGCAGCTTTCCTCTATGACCTTTAAAACTTTACTGTGTTGAGAGAATTTAAGAAATTCTTAAGGAATATTAATTTTATTATTAAAGAAATATTTTTGAGAAATGAAATTACAAAATATTGAAGTGTTTTACATAAAAAATTATAAATACTGAATAAGTAAATTCAATATTTAGTTCAACTTTGGTAAATTTGCAAATTACCAAACATCCAAAGATTGTAAATAGTTTACAGATATTCTCAAAAGCCAATGTTCAGGTCCTTGGTCACAAAATAAATACAATCTACAATCCTTATATTTTTAATTTTTTTTTTTGTTTGGGAGAGGATTTTAAAATATCCCATAAAGAAGAAAAGAAGGTTATTTTTCTTTTGTAAACATTCATCTTGAAATTTTATGAAATGATTTTATGATTTATTTATCCAAAAACTCTATAAACAAGAATTTAAAAGGAATTACATTCCATTACACAGGGTTTTTAAAAAATATGATTTTGATAGACTCACTGCATGTTAGTCAAATTTGGAAATGCCCCAGTTATGGGCTGATATTATAAAATTCAAAAAAGTTTGTATTTTTCTAGATCCTTTATCCTTGCCCTAGGCCTGATTTGCACTTACGGAAAAGTTCAGTAAAAATAAGTTATTTTTGTAAGCTTTGCATATATTCACTTGTTAAGCTATTACTATAATCACAGTGATGTCTTCTGGTGCGAATACATTAGTATGTGTTGGTCAAAGAACAACTGCATAATCAGAGCCAGCTTTGTGATTGTGCAACCTGAGCATTCGTAAAGGGCCAGGTGTTTAGAAGCCCCTTTGCTTGGTTTAGGCTCTGCTAAAGCCACTTTGAAATTATTAATCTTGGGAGCAGGGGCTCTGGGTTTTCATTCTATCCTGGGCTCTGTAAATGATGTGGCCAGTCCTGTATATAATTTTAAATTATTTCTTGATTTATTAAAAATTTTAGAGACTACATGGCTAAAATGCCAGTTTTTAAACATCAACCCAGGAACAACACACCTAGGGTTCTAGCTGTCTGCCAGGCTTTACTTGCCCAGCTTAGTTGTCAGGTGCAGCATACAGGTTAAAACAGATTCTCCTAAGTGTCAATCCTCCCCTGCTCCCTTTCCCTGCTGGCTGGAGGAAAAAAGCTGACAGGCAAAGTGAATCCGAGCTTGTCCTGTGCATGCCCAAGCTTCAGAATAAAGCCCATAGGTCTAATTTCAGCTTTACCAGCCTTGGTAGTGTCCCTTTAAGTTTACTAAGTCGGATATACCTGTAAGCAAGCAGTCTAATGTTTTTGTGATCTTGCTGCTATGAAAGTATTTAATAATAAGCCTCAGAAGTTGGGAGGTAAGAAGGAAATCTATGATGTCTAATGCCAAGGTGGTGTTCAATGTGTTGAAAGTTGATTAAATTTCCTTTTAACACCCCTTGAAACTGACATTTTGCTACCATTTAAAAATTTTTCCCTCCATACTATTTTTTATACCCATGATTTAGAGGGATATATATAGCAAAGCAGCGGCTATGAATTGGCTCAAAATGATTCTAGGGGTAATGAGCAGGGATTGAAAAAAGTCTGCTTCTGTTCATTTAAGGTAAGTAAAGCTAACTTTATCCTGCAACTGCATGCCAAGGCAGGTCAAAGATTTGAGTCTGCTCAAATAGTGCCATCCAAATTTTTATCAGTTGGAAGTGATAACCAGTTCCAGAATCCCATAGATTGATAAAAGGAAAATATATTTAAATAGATGACTGCAACCTCAGCTATCAGTTGCAAAATTGCTTGCTATATTCATACATTCCCATTTTTGAACTTACTTCTGTTTTAACAAAGCTAGTCTGAGTTTGAAAATTAAGAAATACAGTATTCAAGGCTCTTGGTTCAATCCCCAGCACAAACAAATAAATACATTTAAGAAAGGAAAACTTATAAATACAGCATACTTCTGTATTTGGTATCTAAAGTATCTCTTTCTGAAAAGATAGTTATTATTTCTATATTTATATCTATCATAGAAAAATGTACATGCCAAACCTGAAACTCTAAAAGGTGTTATTGGCATAGTGCTTTTTGACATGTGCAATGTAAAGCCTTCAATTATTATTTAAATGCTCCAATAAAACAGAACAGAATACCCTGTAACTGGAGCAATCTAGTATCTCTTGTGTAATTGACCATCAAGGGTGACTATTACAGGGGCATTTGTTTAGTATATATATTTTTCCTCTTGTCATTCTGTTTTTCTCTATATCAATGGTTAAAAACATAAATCTGGCAAGACAGTCTTATTATAAGATTCTAAATTATTAATTACCTATTTACTTTTACTTTTGAGTCTTGCTCCATGGTTCAACCTCATTCAACCCAATTTGTCTTTTACTCATATGAATATTTTAAAAATGGCGTTCTCTGTAGGAAGCATAGCAAAATAAGAGAGCCGAACATCATGTGAAAACTAGATTTTAAAAATTAGGAGAAGTATTAATAAAGCAAGATTATTTCTATTTGAAAAGAGGAAATGGAAAACTCTTTTAATTTATGCCAGGGTAACATCACTTCAAAATATAGAAATATGATTTTCTTGTCAAATAATTCCCCTTATTAAAACACAGGATGGGATAATGTTAATCACACAAAGCATGTCATCTACCTTTAATTCTCACCATATGTCAATAAATATATTCAGACTGTAATATTTGCATAGACCTTGAGATCCCTAGTCTTTGATAGGTGACAGAGGACAGAGAATGGCCTAGAATAAGAAAGTAATATATAAAATGATATAGTCGTGTGCTATATATCTATGCACAGTATCAGAATATGAGTAGAAAGCCTCTGACTTTGATTCCAATACATTATAGCAATCTCTCATTATTGCGCAGTAAATGAATTTAACTATGAATATGAATAATAGCATGCTAACAGCCTTTGTTAGTGGAATATCTGTTTTTCTCATATATTTTGGCTATTTAATAATATTATCTTATAATACTGATTAAAGGAGCCTCCAAAGAATCCTTGTGTCATGTCTATATGTGACAGCTACCAAGGAAAAGTGATACAAAAGAAGACTTGTGATTCAAATATCTTGAGCAGCATCATTATAGATGACTGACATGATTTCCAAGGATGGTGACCAATGCTTGATAAAATTCCAGGCTAAATAAAGTAAAACCGTTCATAGATCTTTACCATGATCCATTTCAGAAAAATTCAATCTACATAAAAATTGCGTATGTCAAATAGTGGCAATTATTATAATCAGATAATTATACATAGTTATTTTCCCTGTATGGAATATCATGGTATATTTAAAACTGGTGAAAAATGTAAGAAAACACACTTCATGGTGTGGGACTTTCCTTCTCATCAAGGTGTTGTAACATCCTGGTCTCCATTACTCAAATACCAGCCAGCACTGTCCCTTCCCCAATCACCATGGCAAAAACTGACCTTTGTAAATTTTCTTTTTTTTTTTTTTTATTGTTGGTTGTTCAAAACATTACATAGTTCTTGATATATCATATTTCACATTTTGATTCAAGCGGGTTATGAACTCCCATTTTACCCCGTATACAGCTTCAAAATGCCCTCTATGGAGAGGCACCATCCTCATTAAGAAAATGAAGCTTCCATCTGTTTTTCAGTAGCTTTAGAATAAATAATGTAGGTATACTTTCTAGTTGAGGTAATTTTTTTGGGAATAAAATATGTTACCACTTTTCTAAAAACTAATATGGTATTTGTTCACTTGTGAAAATCAACTTTACTACCAATGAATGCAAGGAATTTCAAGTCGGAAATTTTCTAGTAACTTTAGCATTCATATGATCTGAGTAGCACATTAATTGGCTAAATTGTACAAAACCAGTCAGAGAGAGTTGGTTCAAGTTTCATTCATGTTTTTACTAGTTTGACCTAGTACAAAGTACTCAACCTTTCTAGTTTTTCATTACTTCATCTGTAGAGTGGAGATGATAGTGTATTAGCACATCTTCTGTATTTTATAGAGGCAAGGTAGATTTTTAATAAACGTAACAATTAACTCACATATATTAGCTGCCGGCTATTGTTGCTCTTATAAAAGCAGTTTGGGTTTAGTCTAAATATGTCTTGAATTTTTGTTAATTTATAAAAAATGAATATCAGGGGATATTAGATTGCACAAAGACCCATGAGCTCTGTCAAAGTAGGTAATTTTAAAAATTAGGTAAAATATGTATTATAACAAATGTCGGAGGAAAAAGAGGAAAATATAAATAAACATTTTTTATCAATGATATAATATTTTTCTAATTGTTAAAAAATCCATATAGCAAAATATTTTCTTCTCCTTGTAGTGTCTTGAGAGTTGGATTTTTCTGTTCCCAGAGGAACAGGCTGAGTAGTGCCACAGTTAGGCTTTGTTTGCTTTTGTATCAATACCAAGTAGCCGTTGTAGTCAGTTATTGGTGACATACTTTTCAAGATTCACAAGTTGCTTTAGCTTCCCCAGAGCCTAACCTAGGATTTTAAGTGCATTTCTTGAGTTGTATTGAACACATTTTTATCTCTAAATATCTCAAGCACCTAAACCAACCTTAACCTAATTTACAAATGTTCCCACTGTAAAGATATAGCACACATATAAAGTGTGAATCTATAATTGTTTCCCCTTTATGGGGCAAAATCTAATGACTTCTTTTACCAATCATTTGTTAATGGAAGTAAGAAAACAAAATAAATATCCCCAATCAGAACTATAAGTTAAACACAGGTCTTCTTTCTCCCAGTTCCTTGTCTGCCCTTCATTCCCCCAAAGCAGTTGGTCTTGAGGTTCAATATTTAAATCTTATGGATTGATAATACGGTTAGTAATGAATTTTGTAACAAAATCTATTACAATAACATTTGAGTGTTGTGCCCTTTAATCTCTAATCTCTAAAATTGTGATATTTATTTTAAAAACCTCATTCATTCAATGTGCCAATACCCCCTCAGAACTCCACCACTTTAACTGATTAATGATTAGATGGAGAACCATGTAAACCAAACTAACTTGTTTGGCCTAAATACTAATTTTAAAAAGATGTTTTCTCACTGAGACAGGACTCTTGGCAGATTTGAGATTTTGCGATGAGTGCATTATTGACAGGATCCTACAGATGGATTTATTCATCTTTCTTTTTGCTCAAGTGAACTACTTGTTGGATCATATTGTTGACATTCCACCCTATTATCTTATTGCCCTGTGTGAAGGGGATGACAGCCCCTAACTGTCTCAGCTATTTTCTCTACCTTTGCTCTTTATGCCCCTACCCTTTGTCCTTCTCTCCTTTCCTTCTTCTATTTCTTTCTTTATTTCTTTCTCATAGATAATTTTACTATTTAAAACATGTATTAACTTATTGTGTTTCTTCAATTAAAAAAAAAATAAGCTCCTTTGAGACAGGGGCTTTGTTTGTGTCACTGTTCTAATCCATGCCTAGGAAATAAAACACAATATTTGTTGAAGGAATAAACAAAGCAAAAGTTTTTCTTGTTCTATATTCATATAATTATTTATGAGATTTTTTTATTGTTGCCTCAAGTGAATCAGTCAAAAATCATACATAAATATAGGACTGCAGACCAAATTAGAGATTACTAAGGAGCAGAATTACTATGCTATTTAAACCTACCTAAAAATCTTGGAGCCAAGAAATCTTAGGGGACTAAATGAGGAAAATCTTTAGAAACTTTCAGTATGCTCTATACTTCCAGAGAGCAAAGCCCCAAGGCCCTAGACAAGAATTATATTCATGTTTGTATTTATGTCAAATAACTTTTGTTAGTAGTAATGTCAGTCCCATTTATGACCTAAGATATCATCTGTTTGGGGTTAGTTTGTGGTGTAATTATGAAGACTCAGTCTACCTGCATTTGGGTAGCTAAGCAGTTGGTAGTTATTTTCCCTACTTAACAACTTGGCTTTCAACTACATTCCCAAGTCATTAAAGACTGTGAGGAAAAACAAATCCTAAATACCACTAGCTCCCATTTGGTACATTTGGGAAATGAGTGACCAGTGAAGAGAAGTCATATCATCTCAGGACAAGGTGCCTTACCCATTGTAACAAATGATGCATATTATTAGATTCCCTGGGATGTCTGAGCATCTGCAATTGAATAAGCATCCACACACTTTGCATATATTTGCACACCATGCTCAAAACACCTCTGACAATCATGACAATCATATAGGTAAGAATAAAATATTTATGAAATCTTACAGTAGTTGTAGTCAGGCCAAATACTCAGAAATTCTAGAAGACGTTAAGGGTTGGAACTTTCCTGATTTGCCTCTCACTTTAGGGACAGTTGCAGAATGAACCAGAGATAACAACTAGAAAACAAAAGAGGATCAAATTGAAGACTACTCCTGAAAACAGTGATGTCTGCTAATGTTAATATATTGAACATTTAACTGGTTTAAGGCACCAGGTTAGCTCCCTTGAGATCCTATGATATTGAAGTAAAATTGTCTCCACATAGTCTGTTGGTGCCAGAATCCTTATACAAATGAACTTTTTTATTTTTTCCATTTGCCATCTTTCTCTTCAAAATAATACCAATATACATACTTAGTTCAGAAAAGCATGCTCCAGTTATTTTATTAAAGCTTAGAAAAAAATTACAGTATATGATTCTAAAGTTCATAATTTCCCTTGAAATAAGCTATAGGTTAATGTGTAAAAACCCCTGTGGATTTTTCCCTTTGTTTAAATAATATCCTGTAATTCAAGCCAATATACTTTACAATAGCATGTTAAAAGCAAATAGGAAAGCAGTTTAGCTCTAAATTAAGGTTCCTCCATCAGCATTTCTACTCACTCTGGATATTTTCTGATACAAAGCTTTGGTCTCTCCTTTCATGATGTTATTCTGCAGTAGTAAAGCAAGTAACCACAGCTTCATAATGCTAAGCACTCCGGTGGGAAACACAAACAGAGTGCATAAACCAAAGTATTCATTTCATGAGGCTTTATTAAAAGGCTTCACCTCTAAATTGAGCTGTCATACACTGTTGGGAAACTTTTTACCACAGTTTATTTTAACTATGTAAAACGTTAAAGGAATGGAATTTCTTCAGCTTTTCATATAATGGGCATGACCTCTCTTACACACCACAAACAATCTATACCGCATTTAATCAAATTGGCTGGAGAGTAAGATCAGGCCATATGTTTTCCCACTTTCCCCAATTTTCAGAAATGACCCCAACCTCGTTAACATGCTGTAGATTTTCATGTATAGCCAGCATGCTCTTTGGCGTTCTCACTGAGAAACTCTACTGCATGATTAAAAGATATCCTTCAGATGAGAAGGACATTGGGTAATTTATAAATCATTCATTTGTGACACAGCTCTATATGGTATTTCAAGGAATTGCATTAACTGCTTTTGCTGTTTCCTCAAATGTTGCTTTCAGTTGACAGTGTCATAGGTCATTACCGATTTTTTCCTTATGTAAGCAATACCAACTTTCTATTAAAAATACTAATTTCCACCCTACTACAGTGTCTTCTGAAGTAGCATGTATATTAAAAAAAATCAAGTTGCTTTGAAATATTAAAGGAATATATTTAACTGAAGGGTTTGCAGACAGGTTGTTTTTCTGTATTCCTGATGACAGAAAGATTTTAGCCTACAAAGTCAATAGTAAATTTTATTAAAGTCATTATTTTCCTGTTACAGGCCTCATGCCTTAAATAAACTACAGCTGACAATGCTGTCTTACATACTGTCATACTGTAGAATGTCCCCTCTTTATTACCGCAGGGACAACTCATTTGGAACTTTGAAAGTGTTTTCACATTAGAGTCGCTCATTTGCAGAGCTGGCCTATGGCTGTGTTTAAACAATGTGGTTGATACTTTCATTTTCTTCTAAATATGCTGGGGAAAAATATGAACTTGCCAACACAACATTTTTTAGATAAAGATTAATGCCCCTTCTTCATAGATACAAACATATCTCAATCTTTACACATTAGTGTGCTCTGACTATGACATCATCCCCCTCCCCAGCCCACTGAGTCTAAGAGCAAAGCATGTTTTGTTTCAGGAGTTTTTTATTCTCTCCCAAATTGCATTCTTTAATGAACAATCCACCTCCTCTGCATCATCTTGATCAACATAATCTTGATTATAAAACTATATGATGGCCTCAATGAATAATCATCAAGAAAACATGTTCATCAAAATCCACAGAATATGTTTACTCTTTTGCAGTCACAGCATATCATCCCAAATTGTGCTCATTTAATGCCATGTTAAATACACATCACCCCAAACCATCCTTTCGCTTCTATTGCCTAATTTTAAAATGGGTTTTCCTTTGTACCTCCAGACACACTCAAATCCCTACCTACTCACACACACTATTGTGGGGTGGGGGAACAGAAATAATCAGAGGAAATGAAATTAAAAACTGCCTTACATTTGAAGTCAGAGGTAATCAATCTAACAAATCTATAGGTATTATCCCCCATCTCTATTTTAAAGTTTTTCTTCAAGCACAACTCCACTGGTCAGAAGTATGAGAACCAGATAAAAGTTGACTCTAAATTCTTCAAACTCACATGGTCAGAATTGCTGAGCTCTTCTTCTATCTCTTTGGAGAAAACAGTTGAGCAGGAGAAGCAGATACATAGTTAATTCTAGGAGTAGATGTGGTCCTCTGCTCCTGTACCCTCCTAATCTGGCATGGTTTTCTTTAACCCATGCTATGGGCTCAGGCTCAAAGGCAAAACGAAATGTTTATAGTCTTGTCCCAGACTAATGAAGACTTGATCAATGGTGAGTCTTTGATTTCAAACCCAGTTCTCTCTTGTTCGATCTTCAGACAGTGATCTTTGCAGCTGGCCTATATGTGTATTCAGATCTTGGTATCTATTTCTGTAGTCTTTTAGACAGTGTGAAATGGAATATAGAGTGCTTCCCCTTGTAAAGATGAAAGAATTAATTTCAATAATATACTATACATGAACAGCTAATTTGTCATCCCTATAAAAGGAGAAATATTATTTAATTAACATCATTTGCAAATTTTCTTTTGATATGTTTATTCAGTATAATTGTACAACGAAACTTTAGCTATTTTATATTTAAATCACACTTGCTGCCCACCAGACACAGATACACAGAAACATTCCACATATATACATGCCCATACAATGGCACTCATGACCTAGTCAGTAACTACAACATCCTAAATTCCCCCCCCCACCCCATTTCTTCTACACAGCTTAGGATCCCAGCTAAATCACAATCACCAGAGTTCCTCATACCACATGGTGTGAACCTAGATGGTATCAAAATGCCTGATTTGTGATGTGTGTGTTACTGTTCACTTAAAAGTGCTTTTACTACCTTTTCTTATCAATGGAAAACTTTCAAGATATTTAAAAGCAATGCCTTTCAACCTTCTGGCTGCAATAAAGCAAAAATGGCAGGTGGCTGTATGAAAGCAGTAGAATACATTTAAAGGAAATCAGGGGAAAAGTGTACCATTGCTCAGAGTCCATTTATATACTTTGTACTGGAAAGAATGTGTTTTGGGGTGAGGTGGGATACTTTCCATTTGCTCAAGGAGAGCATTAGCTTCTTTATAGAGCATTCTTGTTATGTTTAAGAAAGAGAGAGAAATGAAACTTTAGAAAACCTTCTTAGCAATCAGAAGAGCCGAGTGCAGCAATGATAAATACAGAGGCCAGTGGGCTAAAGTTAAAACCACGAATTCCTTAAAGAGAAAAGATTAAAATTCTTCACCATTAGGCAACCTTTTTGGGGAGCAGAGGAGAAGCAACCTAATGCTTACAAAGCAAGACTTCTGACTAATTAAGGAAAAGGAGGGAAAGAGATTGCGCTCGCTATTCTGCACAGGTTATCTGTTGTGACAAATGCAGAATTGTTAAAGGCACACTGAGGTGATACCTTGGCATTCAGGGAAAGAAAATATGAATATTCTTAATATAGGTCACTGAGGCAAGTCTAAAATCCGTTTCAGTGAGAAGGTTCAGAACAAACCAAACAAATAACATACAGTTTGCTTCCTTTTAATCCACGCAGACTCCATTTTGCTTCCTTTGTGGAACAGTAACTGAGGTGCCTCTCTAGATCTTATATTCACTGCATTTACTATGACCCTCTAAGAGTCCAAGTGTCATCAAAGGCAAGTCTTTTTTTTTTTAACAATTATCATCCATTAAAAATAAAACTTCTCAAAACGTATCACTATTTAAAACAGAGATGACTTTTATTTTAGGCCAGTCATGATTAGCATGATAAGTACCACAGTCACTCTGGTAAATAATTTAGAATGAGAGGATTGGTTTTCATCCTGTGAGCTAAGCTCATGTCGAGGAGGAAAGGGCAGAAACCTGGACTGGAGGACAGGTGCCCCACTGTCACTATGACCAGTCCTTAGAGTTATGGAACTGGAGGGGGAAGCCCTTTCATTTCCTACCAAGATTCAAGGTCCTGACTGGAGAAGGGCTTGGCCTGGACATGGAACCCATCAGACAAAGAGGGGGTGTGGGGTAACCTCTGGACATATTTGAATCTCCTCTTTGAACTCTGAGGTTTTAGGAATTAATCCAGTCTCTGTAAAATTGTTGTTTCAAACTAAGGTTGTTCTAAAAGTGAGGAGGTATACATGTCCTGAGGGGAAGAAGTTAAAGGACGGAAATTTTCAGATGTTCATAAGCAGAATGAATATTGAATGCTGCTGTGTGGAGTGAAGGTATCTCCACCTTGGAAAAAAAAATTTTTTTTAAGTTCTGTAATGATACATGGAGTCAGAAGCAACTCCCCTCATGCCTGGACTGCTTTTAGTTGCCATTTATTATTATTATTATCCTTGTAAATGATTAGTCATTATTAATTTCTAATTTTGAACACCTCTTTCCCTCATCCTTCCTGATGTCTTTGGGAGCACAGAAAAGAATACTGTATTGAATTAGCTCATACAGATGATTTGATTAACTGGAAGGAAATATCTATTAAAAGAGCCATAAAAAAGAAAAAAAAAACATCGATTCAGTGTTTATGAACATTGCTAATTTTGCAAATCATAGTTGAAATGCTTTGCAATTTAAGGCCCTATGAGTATAATATATTGGGTTATACAGAAGTATATAAGTGTCATATACTAGTATATAAATATATGAGAGTATATAAGTGCTTTAAGTTAAGTTATACTGATGGAACTTAAAGCACTTATATACTGTCATGTATATTTATATCCTGGGTTATACGGAGGCTTAAGTGCTAAACCAATGTATAAACAAGTTCTATGTGGATAATATAAAAATATGTTCCTATATACAAACAAAAGAGTTCCATTGTTTCAGGGAATGAACTATACTCAGGGACAAGGTGAAGTGAGCATCAAAGGCCTATGCTCACCTTTCTATGCCACATTCTACATATTCATAGTCTGAGACCTTTTTACACAAATGATCCCAACTCTGTTTCCAGGGAAGACAAGCTCTGTTCCCTGGGGCCAACCTTCTCAAAGCAGACTTTATTCCTAGTGTGTGTACCTTTCAACCTGAGAGAATTCTCAAGTTGGTGCTGTGTACAAATGATGTGCCCAGAGAATATGTGAAGACTAAGTGTTCATAAACGTGTGCATGAAACTCCTCAAGATACAGGACTCCTTAGGGGACAGTCTGGCAATATATAGAGAAATCTTTATTTTACTTGTTAACATAGACACTTCTCTTTTAATAGCTTTAGACGTGTCAGACTAAAATTTCTTTTTAAAATGACTTTAAAACTTCAATTGAACCTTGAGGAGGTCAAGGAAAGAAGCACTAAGAAGAATTGGAGGAAAGAGTATCTCATGCTCACCAAGGATTGGGATCAGGGCTGTTCTCACCTGCAAACTGAAAAAACCATCATTCTACCACCTGGGGTATTTATTGGAGTATTCAGAAAGGTCTTAACTCCTTAGTAGGGACCAATTAGCCCCAACTAAATATTGGCTCTAACTCACCAAAAAATTCCTAAAAGACAAACCTGATGGTAACAAGCTATTGTGAGTAAATTAACTGCATGTGCAAAAGAAGTATTTTTAAAAATATGGGAATACAGAACATCTAGCATTCAAAAATGTAAAATGTCTAATGTGTGAGTTTCAAAAAAAAATTACCAGGAATACCACACACACACACACACACACACACACAAATTATGATGCAGAACAGAGTAAATCAGTTGTTTGAAACCAATTCAGAACTGATATAAATATTTAAATTGGTAGATTAGGACCTAAAATAACTATTAAGAGGCATTCTATGTGTTCAAAAAATAAGTAGACAATAGAATAAACTGAACATGTTCTTTCCTATCCTTACATATGAATACACAACCAATGTAATTCTACATCATTTAAAACTACAATAATGGGGTCCTAATTGGAAAAATGTTATACTTATTCTATACATGTATAATATGTCAAAAATATATTCCACAGTAATGTGTATCTAGAAAGAACAATTAAATAAATAATAAACAAAGAAAGAAAGAAAATCAAACTTGTAGAGATGAAAACTGAGATGAAAATAAATTGGATGTAATTAACAGCAGAAAATTTTAGAAGAAGACACCAGTGATCCAGATAAAATTGCAATAGAAAATTTCCATAATGAAACCTGGGAAACATGAGAATTTTAAAAAGTAAGTCATCAACAAGCTGAGGGACAGCTTCAAATGGTCAATTGTACATGTAAATTGAGGTCTAGAAAGGGAAGATGTCAAGAAAATATTTGAAGAAATAATCATAATAATTTTCCAAATATAACTAAAATTATAAACTCACAGATCTAAGATTCAAGGAACTCTAAGCACAAGAAAGATGAAGAAAAATACACAAAGAAACACCAAAATGAAATTCCTGAGAACAAGTAATAGAAAGTCTTACAAGTTTTCCAAAGAAAAAGGACATGTTATATGTCAAAATCATCAAAGATAAGGATCACAGAAGTTTCTCCAGTAAGTATATAACACAAGTGAGAAGACAGTGGTAAAATACCTATGAAATACTGAAAAAAAATGTAAACAAAAACCATGTCAACCTAGAATTCTGTACCCAACAAATATGTATTTTGAAATTAAAGGCAAACTAAAGACTTGCTGGTATAAAGTGGCAGAAGGGATGTATCAGTAGAAGATTTACACCATATGACATCCCAATGAAACCCTCTTAGGAAAGAGTAAAATACTATGTGATGGAAATGTGGGTCTCCACAAACAAACTAAGAGTAAAAATGAAACTATATAGGTAAGTATATGAAACTTCTATTCTTATTTAAATATTTTAAAAAGAGAATCACTTTAAAAACCCAAAAAACATACTTCTATACAAGTCTTCAAAAAAATCAAAATTAGAAAAGGTGTTAAATTAAATGAAAATGAGAACACCACATTCCATGTGTGGGATTTCTCTAAATTAGTATTAGAGGGAAATTGTAGCTAGAGATGCCTACACTAAAGAAGTCTCAATGATCTCTTTTCTGCCTTAAGAAACTAGAAAAAAGCAAAACAAATGAGCATGTGTAAGAAAGAACACAAGAAAACATCTAAAGGTGAAGGGAAGGTAGTGAAATAGAAAAAAAAAAAAAACAGAAATAGATCAATTAAAACCAAAACTGTTTCTTCTAGAAGATGCATAAAATTGATAAACCTATAGTTAAAGTGATTAAGAAAAACAAGAGAGAAGACACAGATTACTAATATTAGGGAAGAAAGAGATGACATCAATACAGACTATATAGAAATTAAAAGGATAAGTAAGCAATAATTTAACAAATTTATATCGATAAATATGATAGCAAAGACATTCTTTGAGTTAAACCTCACTTAATAAAAAATAAAATAGAAAACCATACATCTATTAAAATTTTGAAATTGTATTTGAAAGCTTTACCACAAAGAAAATTCCAGTTCTAGATGTATTTATCATGAATTCTACCCAACACTTCAGGAAAATAATAGTAATTTCACAAAAATTCGTGCAGACATTTAAAGAAGAGGTGAACTTTGAACTCATTCAATGATGCCAGCATTACCCTAAAAAATATCAGAAGAACAAATAAAAATAAAGTGTGGAAGCACAGAACAATATTCTCAATGATAATGAATGTGAAAATTTTAGCAAACCAAATTCAAAATGCTGTTAAGACTGTATAAATACTTCATGTACCAAAAGTGTTTCATTCAGGAATGATTTAACCTTTGGAAACAACTCATGTATGTCAATGTAATTCATTAAATGAATAGACAAAAAAAAAAAAGAAAAATAATGGCCATCTCAATAGATGGGGTGGGGCTTTTGGGGTAGGAAATGGAGGAGCAGGGGACATATTTCAATATTTCTTTCTCATAAAAGCTCTCCATAGTGTGTGATGCTCTGGATTTGATCCCCAGCACTTGGAGTGAAAAAATAAAAATAAAAATAAAAACTTAAACAAAAAATCCTCTCAGTAAACTTGGAATACAAAGATTTTTCTCAATCTGATAAAGGTCATCTACAAAAAACTACTAGCCAATTTAATGGTGAAAAATTAAATGCATTTTTTCCAAGATGAGCAACAAAACCAGGGGATTTACTCTTACGACTTATATTCAATTTCATGAAGGAAGTTCTAACCTGTACTTTATAAAAATTACAAGGCTGAGGTAACACTGTCTTTATCTACAGACAATATGATTGTTCATTTAAAATTCTGATGGAATCGACAAAAATGCTAACAGAATTAAGTTAGTTTAACAATCTTGAGAACACAAGATTTGCAAACAAATATCAATGTTATTTCTATTTAGTAGCAATAAGAAACCAGAAAACAAAATCTTAAAATTATTGTTTATAGTATAAAAATAAAATACTTATTAGTAAACCTAGTGAAATATGTGTGAGACTTTAACACTGAAAACTAAGATACTTTTGAAATAAAAAAACATAAATAATTGGAAGCTTATACCATATTCATGGGTTAGGAGATCCAGGGTCTTAATATTTCGATTTTCCCCAAATTGATTTGTTAATTCAACACAATCACAATCAAACTGTAGTCAAGAGGTTTCTTTTTCTTCTACTTTGTAGACTTTGACAGGCTGATTTTAAAATTTAAATGAAAATGCAAAGGATATAATATAGCCAAAACAATTTGAAAACCAGTAACAATAACAACAAAAAACAAAGTTCAAAGACTAATACTACCTGATTTCAATGCTCTCTATAAAGCTACCATAATTGAAAGAGTGTTGTATATAATATAGCAATGTAATACAGTGACGTAGTATAGCAATAAACAAACACATCAATGAGATAGATAGGAACTTTGCTAATAGATCACACTTACAATAGCTCATTTTTTAACAAAAATATAAAGGTTACTCTCAGAGAAAGCATATACTTTTCAACAAATGGTGCTGAAACAATTAGATATTCATATATAAAAATATGAGCTTGCATTCATATCTACTACCATATAAGAAAATCAATTCAATATGAATGATAGGCCTGAATGTAAAATCTAAAAACTAGAAAAAATGCTATGCTTTCACTTATTGGTTATATCCTCCAAAAGAGGAAACATGATTTATAAATATTGAAAATATTTTATTTCATTACAGTTTAATGTGATTTATGATACCTTAGCAAATACTAAAACTCCAGTGAATTCTCTACTCACCCTGTGCAAGTGGATGAAAATCATTAACTTAATAAGTCACTCAATGCGACTTAATTCACATTCAGTTTGATACATTAGTATAGAAAATGTCATCTACAAATTTCACCATTTTAGAATCGAGGATATAATCGGTGATCATTTCAAATCTTGAGTGAAAAATTTGAGTAAGAGCAGCATTAATGAGTTTATCTGGAAATGGCCACTAAGTGAGGAACATACACTTGTGTGACACAGCCTGGTAGTAATTTTTTCCTATTCATCCTCTGAACGTGTTCATCAAGGTTTAAGTGACTTATGCCATGCAATCTAGTGGTGCTGATTTTGAAATTGATTAAATCCAGCAGGTAACAATTCTTAAATACCACTCGAGGAGAATTCCTTCTGAATTACATTCAGAGTTGTAGATCTACTTTATGAAATCTTGTAGTTTTGTGGTTTATGTCAAATGCAATAAAAATAATCAATGTAAAAAAATTATGTAACCATGATCTCAAAAGGTGCTATGTACAAATCAAAGTGACTTAGTGGAATACTTAGTAACAAAGTTGCCCTGAATAAGTCAGGGTGAATGATGATTATTAAGATATTGATTTTTATTTGTTCTTTTTAGATATATAAGATAGTAGAGTGAATTTTGACATGTTGTACATACACGGAGTATGGAGTATAACTTATTCTAATTAGGATCTTGTGGTTGTACATGATGTGAAGTTACCCTGGTTGTATATTAATATACAATGATAGGAAAGTTATGTTTGATTAATTTTACTGTCTTCACTCTTGCCCTTCCTTCTCCCTTCTCTTCATTCCCCTTTGTCTAATCAATTGAACTTCTAGTTTTCCCCTCCTCACACTCTCATGTTATGGGTTAGCATCCACATATCGGAGAGAACACTTGGCCTTTGTTTTTGGGGGACACTGGCTTAAATTGGTGCAACCACAATGGAAAGCAGTCTGAAAATTCTTTAGAAAACCTGGAATAGAACTACCATTTGACCCATTTATCCCACCCCTCAGTTTATAGTCAAAGAACTTAAAATACTATAGTGATGCAGCCACATCAGTGTTTATAGCAGCACAATTCACAATAGCTAAATTATGGAACCAACCTAGATGCCTTTCAGTAGATGAATGGGTAAAGAAACTGTGGTGTATATACACAATGGAATATTCTTCACTCATAAAGAAGAATGAAATTATGGTATTTCCTGGTAAATGGATGGAAAATATAATGCTAATGAAATAAAATATTGATTTTAACAAATAAGATGCTTGCTCATAAAGCCCACTGAAGCACAAGTTTCTAGTAAGCAGATCTTTTTACCTCACCAAATGCAGGTGATGATTACTACCTTCCAAGGGTCACATTCAAATATGGTCTATATTGATGGAAGGCATCATTGGTAGCCAATATATTAAAATAAACTACGAGGTTAACTAATGTGTTTGAAGGCATGTTACATCTATATAAAAAAATGTAAACAGATCTATTTTTAAAATTTCCTAATAAAAGGAACAAATTGAGTCTATATTCTTCTTTTCCTACCTTTTACTTGGACATGCTTCACTTTGATTCAATTCAACTTGATTCAGTTCAGTACTGGTTTGAGGATATGAAAATGTTGCTGTTACAAACCTGGGTGATTCACCATTTAAGGCTTATTTGAATGTTGACTATATCAATGTATCAAAACATGGTAGATATAGTAGCTGCAAAATTGTTGTTTCAGTCTTGTGGAAATTATTAAGGATGAAATGTTATCAAGAATGAAAGGTTATGAATCATGGCAGACATTGCTAGTTTAACCTTTTAACTCTACAAATGGCAGCCCATAACTAAGTTTACTTGTCTCAGCCTCTCACACTCCCAAGTGTGATCAAATGACTATGTTCTAGCAAAGGAGCTTATCTGAGCCTCCTTTAAATGATAACAGCCAGCAGATTATAACATTAACCCTTTTTTTCATCTTACATCAAGGAAATTACATGTGATAGCTGGAACTCTAGCAGCCATCTTGGATCATTAAAACAAAAGTATATCCCAGGAAAGATCATATGAGCTTTCAAATTTAAATGCTAATATAATTCTCTCTCATAATGAGGACAGTACTGAAACCTTCTTATTTTTAAAATGTACAATAAGAAAAGAGTTCAATGTGACTTTATTTCAAGACGCTGATTTGTCGGGAACAATTTCAGTTATGGTGTATCTAAATTACCTAATTACTGCTATTGTAATGTTTGGTAGAATCCCTGTTAATTGATGATTGACTGATACCTCACATTCATGCTTCACGCCTAAAGAATAAGCAGTTTCAAATGTTTACTACTAGTGAGAGCAGGATTCGAGGTGAGGTGAACCATGAGGATAGCTTTGCATGTACTGAAGAGGGTATAGAGTTGGAGCATTTGGTTGTGTAGGCTGCCAGTGAGTGCCTTTCAAACTGACACAAACACACCTGCATTATTTTGAACTTTATAAGCCAGTTCAGTGAATACTAGTTATCTGTACAGCCAATTGGAAGAAGCTAAGGGGAAAAAGGAATCCAATACCTCCACTGAAATATCTGTAGAAAAACTCTAGTCAATAGGCTTCGGTTTTATCTTTGCCCAAACCTGTTTGTATGAATAAAGGAAAATACTCCTCTGGGTTATTTTAGACCAGTGGAATTTCATTGCTCAACAAGTGCCTCCCAAATCACATGATATATGGGATTTGTTATTGTATATAATCCTTACATCCTTAAGAATTTTTATCTATGAGCTGTGATTCAACTTCTGCTGATGGTAATTAGAAAATGAGAAGAGATTGGAATCAAGATAAAAATCCATAAAGCAAACAGGCAAATACAATAAGACTTTTAGAAGCGGTGCCTTGGGATAAAATTAGTCAGTTGCAATGGCACACACACACATTCCCGTAAGATTTAGAAAGGGGGACTGAGATGCGGAAGAGGGCTTCATGCCAGGTGGGCTGGCTGCAGTAGCTCAGTCAGAGTGATCACTGGTGTTCTAGGGAAGGGGAGAGAGAACCCAGCAACCCAAGATAACAGGGAATGAATCACTGCGCCTCTGGGACTCCAGTAGGACAGAGGATACGTGACTTTCAAGTTCTGAAGTCAGGAGCCATTAAATATTTGATGAAGACAAAACAGGGAAGATGCTGTTATAAATATTATCTACAACAAAACCAAAAATTTATGAGTATATTATTGAAATACAGAGTGAGATACTAAAATGAATTTGGCCATTGAATGAAAGTAGGTTGAAAATGATTATTCAGTATTCGTTAACATTAAGATATATAAATTGGCATTTGACAATTGCTAGGCTCTTCAGGTACCTTCTTCACTGGGCTATAGGTGAATAGAAACCTATATTCGTGTTTTAAATTTAGACTTTCATATATATACTTGAGACCCTCAATCTTTTAACTCCCTTCTTTCTATAGGCTCTAAATTCCTCATTCACAATTCTCCCATGAAAGATTATCAGAAACTCACCTCTTTTGGATGAGAAAGGACCAATCTTACCAACTGCCTAGTGTTTTTTTTTTTTTTTTTTTTCCTAAAGCAAATACAGCCATGCTAGGACATTAAGTACTAAGATGGGTATTGATACACACATCATTTTTGTATTATTTCTTGCTTTGGATTATCCCATGTTTTCTGTAATGAATTCTGAAACAGGAAAGCAGAGTAAGCCAAGGCTGACCTCTCTGTGACACTTTCAAGAAGATTTTAGAGTATGCTCCCTTTAATGGCAAAAACTGTTCCACTTAAGTCTTCTCAGATCACACTACTTAGACTAGACCTGTTTGCCTAATCAGTAGATAAAGTCTTAAGTGGCATTTCTTTTTTTTAAAGCCACATTTTGTTTTGGTGGAGAGGAGGGGTAAAAGAAGCCGAGCTTAATTAACCAGACTGACAGGCTCCATAGATCTCTCAAGTGTTTAAATTAAGGATTGCAAGTTCTTGAAACTTGACAAGCCAGGCAGGATTGTCACTGCTGCTGTCTGAAGCAGAGGTAAGTACAGATTAGGCTTGTCCTATCTTTATCATAAGTCTTTTGCCAGGATCTAAGAACTTCACACTGTGAACAGACTTGAAGGTTTTCTTTATTCTTGGGGTATTAAAGCAATAATTAAATTCTCACATTTTTCAAATGAGATTGCTCTTTTGGCAATAAATTTTTGCTATTAGACGGCATAGCATAATTGTTGCATTAAATGCACATACACAGACATATCCCTTCATTAAAGGAAATGCTCATTTGTGCTGCATACAGGCTCTCAGGTTTAGCATCTTCACATCAAACAGAGATTGACGTGCATTGAATCATTGCATGCAGTGCTTAGGGACTAGAGAATATGAGCTCCCACCCACCTGGTCAGAGCTTTTCTGTGGAATGGGATGTATCCTTTTAGTTATTTATTTGCTCTGTGTGCATATATTCACAAGTATAAATATATACATATGCTTGGAGCATGTTCCACTACATTTGACATCTGGCAAGTCTCCATTATGAGACTTTCAATGCTTCCAATGAGTAATAAAATGGAATTACAAGAAGGGGTGAGGATGGGGAGTAAATAATGCAAATCATAACCCACCAGTCTCTTTCTTTGAATCGAGGCAAGTATCAATGTGTGTCTTCTGTGAAACACCCAATTTTAATCTTTAACCAACTCCTGTTTACTTACTGATTTCGGGAGGATCCAAGGCATCTAGTTGTTAGAAATACACCTTTCATATATTCGTGTGTTGTTACTTCCCTGCAAAGGAAGCTTTGTACCATGCTTACATTAAACAATGGCCTAAGCACATTAAATATTTTGAGGTGTTTGCAGAATGGGCAGATACTTTATTCTTAAAAAGGAAAAAAAAATCTTTACTTTTAAGAGGAAAAATGTTTTGGCTCTCTCTGTCACCTGGCTGAAGAATATAAAAAAAAAAAAAAAGGAAGAAGGAAAAAAAAGTTACTGTGTGCAGTTAATATCGAACAGCAGCCATCTCCAGATGATCCCTGCTGCATCCAATTTCTGCCAAAATGCTTTCTGTTAAACCTCCATCAAACAGACACACGGCGCACAAAAGAAAACCTCATCACCAAGGGAAACTAATCCACCGGTGCGCAATGTAAGCCTGTCAACTTTTTATTATAAGAAGTCATCACTCATTTCAGTGAAGATTAAAAGTATGACTAAATTGAGAAAATCCTCTTAGCCATTTGGAATTTTAATAGAGGAGAAAAGGGGTGAGTAAAATTTAGACTCTGTGTGTGTGTGTGTGTGTGTGTGTATGTGTGTGTGCATATATACATCTGTTTATATATATTGAGGCTGGTGCATATATAAATATACACACAATATACACATGCATATTTGCATATGCACATTATGTGCTAGGTGCATATCTATCAACATTTGTATACACACATTATT